>NW_018165318.1:1228832-1235651 GCF_001263595.1 Phalaenopsis equestris | reverse complement strand
ATGTTACATATATATATATATAATATTTTATAATAAAAAAACATAAGTTAGAATAAATTCTATGTATTTTGTTTTTTTAATTAATAAAACAAAAAATAATAAAATATATAATCTAAAATAAAATTGAATTTTTTTTTATAAACTAGATTGAATTTGATTTTAAATAAAAATTTTCAATTGGTTTTGAAAGCGGACTCGGTGCACCCGAGTCCATAAATCAACCAACCAATACCAAAAGAATAACCCAAAACCCTGTCAGAAAAGCCAACTGCAGGATTCCTCAAACCAGATGGAGAAGCTTCACACACGATTTACCCGCTCTGAAGCTCCCATGCGGTCAGCGTCAAAACAAGAAAACAAACGGTCAAGATCTCCCTTCATAAACATCAACGGTAGATCTAAACATTCGCATAAAATTATCCTATGACAACCCATCCACAAAGGATATCGAGCAACCCCAACGCATGCGTGGCCATTTTAATGAACCCACCACCTCTTCTCCCTCACGGCGGAATAAAATGTCTGCGATACCTTCGATGCCGTACCGTTTACCCAACCGGGGAGCTGATAAACCCTAGTCCTCTCCTCTCTTCCCTTTTTCATTATCGGGAGAACGAGTCTAGATCGGGGTTTGACTTCAAAACCATCTCGAGGTATTCGATGATCGCATCATCGGTGGGGGTGAAACTTTGAGCGCTGGCTCTGGCGTCCTCTGCCGTTTCCGTCTTCTTTGCTCTTAGTAATGGCGCTTCCGAAGGCCGGTCGTGATGAGGAGAGCGCCGCATCGGGAGGTGAGGACTCGCCGACGAGCAAGAAGCCGAGGTCGGATGCGAAGTTTCCGCTTTCGCGGTTTGAACTGGCGGCCGCAATCGCCGTCTTCCTCACGTTTGTCGTTGGCATCCTTTCCATCTTCAGCACAATGCCCAGGGGAGAGTACGACAAGATTCTCCGTCTGCCGCGGAGTCTTTCGGATCTCCGGCTTCTCAAGTGAGATTTTTTATATCTTTTATTTTCCGGCTGTGTTATGGTTTATGATTTTTTTATATGTTTTTGAATTAGATAGGAGCATGAAACCGAGTGGGTGGGCATAAAGTCGGTTTGTTGATTGATGGGAGAAGCGGAGTTACTTGATGGGTGAAAGGGAAGGCAGAAACATTAGTGATTAGGCTTAGACCGTAGGATCAGTTATTTTCTGTTTTTTTTTTTTTGTGAGGATTATGTTCATAAACTGTGGGGTGTTGTCTGGAGTATGAAATCCTTAGAGCGCTGGGGTATGCTGTTAGCCTGTTACCATGAACCGTGAAGTTTCCATTTATGGAGCAGGAGCGTTTGATATTATGCCCAAGTAAGTTCTTATGAAAAGTTTGAAGCATTGAAGATGAGTTGAATCTTCATTGCTTCTAATTTCTTTTTTTTCTTAAGCATTGAAAATGAATTGCATCTTTATTGTTTGTAGGAGTTTTTTTTTGTGTGCGTTATTTCTATATATTAACTATCCCGATAGTGAGCTATATGTAACTCTTAGCTGGATTGAAGACTATAGGATTGGTAACTCTACAGGATTTCACCACTTAATGATTCTGAAACTCGCTTGGTAGATTGGCTTTGATTAGAAATTTATGTTCTCTGTGCTCATCACACTTATAGAAATTGGAGAGGCACAAATGTAATGGTTTGCATAGATTTTACTGTTGATACTGCCACACACACACACACACACACACAACCAATCTATTCGTAGAGAAAAGCCACAATTTCTCAAGCCAAATAAAAAAAAAAGAAAAGAAAAAATCCTAGTATCTTGTGAAATAAAAGAATACACAGGGGTATTAAATATAAAGGGTTGTAATAGTACCAATATGAATATCTCCTAACTTGATGGTAATCTAAGATGAAACTACATACTACCCTAAAGTGGACAAATAAGATAAAATGAAGTAGCAGAAAAGTGTTATTGTGATCCTAAAGCTGCAACAAAATTGTGAAGTAGGAATTATGATGGTGGCAATAGTCGGAAGATGATGGACAACAACGACATAATGAAAAAAAAAAAAAATGAAGAACTTTGCGAGGTGAAACTTTTCGACTCCATCTGTAAATTGGGATTCCATGGGTTGAGATGAAAGGATGCAGTAAAGAGTTACACCTAACAAACTTTGAGAACATATTCTGTTTGCATAAGAAGCAATGTTATATTCATGTTTTACATAGAATAAACTAAAAGTAAAAAAAGGTATAGTGAGAGGTCTTGTATGGATCAAATTACAATGATATAATTCATATAAATCAATTTCTATGATTTTGATACAACTATTATTACAGATGTCCATCATCCTTCCACTTAGCATGTGTTTTCTTTTGTTCAACAACTTAGACTATAACTATGCATTTAGCTCTATTTTCCCCCTCTTTCCACATCATAGTGCTCTAACATAGATGATAATGAACTCAAGCAATCCTAATCTAAATTTCGCCCTACAAAACATATGAGTGAGAATCTACCAGCCCTTTATATCTTCGTGACAACCAATGCACCTTTGCAAAGGTTAGGAACTTCAAATTCTCTTGAGAACTTCCACCTTTAACTTTATTTTATCTTAATCAGTAGTGTTGCAAATTGTTTCATTCACCATACAACCATAATCAATAAAATGTGATTTCTAAGCTTAAAACAATTCAATAGGAAGGCACATATACTACTATTACAAAATTTTATTTATTCATTACATCTGAATTCAATAGTCACCAAGAGAACATCACTTTGAATAGTACTTGCTTAATTTGCAATTATAGTTACATCCATTGAATGTCCCTCTTGTGTTTGCTTTTGTCATGTTGCTCCTATTCTTGAAAAGATCTTTTAGTATTCTCTTTATTTTTTTGCAATATCATCCAGTCAGGTTCTTGCACTTGGCCATGAATGTGCACTTTTTAGCCTAGGATTGGGTTTTTGAACTGCAGGTCGTTGGCTTGAATATGATATCCTTTGCTTGCCTTGGTATGCTGTTACTAAGATTCTTGAAGTTCCCATTTTTTGATTAGTAGGGTGTGAGGTTTATGCCCCACCACTTGTCTTATGAGTTGTGTTTGAAGAATGAAAAATGGGAGTGCTTGTTTATTGTTATTTGAAATTATTTTAATTACTGTTGTTCCTATATATAAATCTCCAATTATTCAGGTATATTTAGCTCTTATTTGTTTTGAAGACTCAATATTTGGCAACTCTATATAATTTCCTCCTTACTTTTGTTTTGGTTGGAGATTCATGGTTAATATGGTATGCCCATCTGTAGATCTGCTTGAAAGGCATTACGTTTATGGGTCTTTTTTTTGTCATAAGTTTGAATCTCGGTGCTTTAGTGGGTTGAATATTACTTGAGCAATTTAGAGGCTTGGGAGGTGGGTGGGCGGGGGCTGGGAATGGGTAGGGAAATGCTGAATTGGTGGCTAGATTGTTGTTTTTTTCATCATTCAGGTCGAGCTATTCTTTTTAACGGTAAAAAATGCATGGTTAGTTAAAATTAGCTATATCTTTAATTTTCAAATTAGGAGAAAATAGTTTGGGGGATGACTAGTCTGTGTACTGATAGATTGAACCAATAGAAGTGTTCCAACACTTCTATTTTTAGATTTTAGGCTGAAACAATATTTTTCTATTTGAAAATTCTCATGGTCATACCTAATTATTATTTAAATCCCTACGATTATGCATTTTGAATTTTTATGTTGATGAAATTTTTGTTTAACGAATATGCTTAACATAAATTGGGAGTTTGACTCTATATACACATCTTTCCATGTGGACTTGTTCTGTCTATGCTATAGTTTTTTTTTTTTTTAATTAAATTATAGTTTATTTATATCTATCAATATGACCAAAGCGCAGCCTTGGCATAATGGTTAACTTGCTCTTTTCTAAACCTGAGTCAGCTAGCTTCCCTGTAATGTAGGTGCAAAGCATCATGCTTAGTCCTAACCCGGAATTTTGGGGCCTTTGGCATTTTGGTACTTTTTTCTTTTGAGTGGTCATTTATTTACTTTTTCAAATAAAACTTTATAGAACATTACATCATCATAAAACTGTTACCCCTACTTTTGAGGTCTTATTTATTAACCATTTTTTCTTTATTCATTCACATTAAGCTCTACAAGGTTTATTATAGTTATATAAGTGTTCTGTTGCATGATTTTTGCAACATATGTTAAAAAAATCTGTTTATTCATGTAGAAGCGTTTAATTTGATGACTAATTAATGTAATAAAACATAGATAAGTAGAAGGCACTGATATTTACGTGGTTTTGCCAGAATTAATTGTTGCATCCATGAGAGAGGAGTGAGAATTAATCCATTATAAAAAAGCCAAAAGACGCTCAAATAAATAAGATATTGAAAAATACTCTTTCCGAAACCTATACACACTCAATCTTACTGTATACTCATGCACCTCATAAGAAAGAAGCCAATAAGACGTATTAACATCGAGTCTAACTCATATTATAAGATTACTTAAAATGTGTAAAAGTCGCCATAAAAATTATTATTTTGCTGCAAAATGTGAGAAATATCCAATGCAAGAGTGTTGAGGTTTAATTCTCTTGGCTCAAATTTGTGATTATATAAAGTGGTATCTCTCTTATGACTCCTACTCAAACCAAGCTCTCTAAGCTCTCTAATCCTTATAGAGCATTTGTGCAATCACACAATCTTGATGAAGCTTGAACTTACGATAACATGAAAGGCCGATGGAGCATAATTATTGCATATTGAAGTGCATCTATTAATGAGTGAACCTAACATTGTACCTTTATGCCCCTAAAATGGATGTCTCCTTACTTTGAATGCAGCATTGCTATGAGCTTGGCCTGAATTAGACTACATAACACGATTGGTTCATATAATCATCTCCATTAGCTTTTCTGTCAACTCGTGCCTTGTATGCCCCATAACTTGAATTATAAATATGATGCATATATATAGTTTTTTCTTCCACAAATTTTGTTGCTTCTACGTGTACGCTGAATCAAAGAAGATTTACTTGAAATTGCACTTTGAACACAATATCTATCATTTCTATTGGCATTCTTGAGAAGAAACATAAGACTTCAACCTTTTTTTAGAATCTGTATCTAGCTTCACTGAGATATCTAGCAGATGTAAGATTCTTTTTTGAGGAATGTTACATGCCTAACTCCAATGAATGTTCTAATTACACCATCATGCATTTTCATTTAATGCAAAATTATTTTGTTGACTGCGATATTTTTCATATATATATATATATATATATATATATAAACTATGACTCATAACTGGAAAATTATTTCTTTTGATGACATGTATGGTGTGAATAAGTTGAATATAGAATCTAATGGCTGTTGCATTTGAATTCATCAATATCCAGAAGAGCATCACCTAGATTTGCACATAACCAATCTGTGATTATACTAACATCCGCTTAGTTATTCTCCTGATCATTGTCTCCAACTAGTTTCTTTTCCTCATCAAAGTTTTATAACTTATTGTGATTTTTCCCTTTTGTTTCCGTTAAAGCAAATAACATTTTTTTTTCTACCATGAGACCATCTTTTGCCATTATATGAATAACACCCTTATAAATAGTTTATCCCTTAACAACAATCTTTTATCTACTTGTTATTATATCATCAAAATTAGCATTCACAATTTTAGATAGAACTGCTTTTTTGATGTCCTCCAAGTTAGTATATCTTTGTGATGAAGGCTGGTATCATTGAATTCTTACTATTATTAAAAAGATAATTGATACGTTGCCTAGAGTAAAGCATAAACACTCGTTCATTTTAAATCTTTTAAAAATTCATGGAGAATTCAGTGGGGAATTTAGATTTTTATAAAATCTTATAGGAGTTTTAAAAGAATTTGTTTATTTCAAAATTTGAATTTTGGAGGGCATTATTGGAAATTAATGATATTACATCTTTGTTATGAATTCATATTTTATGTTCGTTTAATTTAAATGTTTTCTATGCCGTTGGTTTATTCTTTACAATGATTTTGAATAACTTATCTCAATTGTAAATAAAAAGTAAAAAAAAAAACTTATATCTATATACCTTAAGTTTATTTCTTTTCCTTTTTATCGTTTGATTCTAATCTTTATCTACTCATTTTATTTTGAATGACTTAGAAGACTTAATACAAATGATACCTCTTGAAGAAAGAATTTTTTATTGGAGGAGATTTAAATGGACATGTCGGTAGAGTGGTAGAAGATTTCAGAAATATTCATGGTGGCTACTGTTTTGGAGTAACTAATGATGAAGGCAGAGCTATTTTAGATTTTGCTTTAGCGTATGATTTTGTTATTACTAATATTTTATTCAAGAAAAGAGATGAATATCTTATTACTTATAAGAGTGGATCTAATAAAACACAAATTGATTATTTTCTTATGAGAAGAAGAGATCGTTGCGATTGTAAAGATTGTAAGGTCATTCCAAGTGAAAATTTAAGTACCCAACATCGTTTATTAGTTTTAGATTATAAGATTAAGAGTTATAAAATAAAAAATACTAGGACTCATCATTGCAGAATTAGATGGAAAAACCTAAAAGACACAAATAAAATTATTTTTATAAGTAAAATTCAAGATTTCAAAATTTGGGATATTCATGAAGAAGCAAATGTTATGTGGGATAAAGTAACAAATACTATTAAACATGTAGCAAAAGATTTGTTTGGAAAATTAAAAGAAAAAATATTTACAAATAAAAATAGTTGGTGGTGGAATAATAACTTGCAAGAAAAGATGAAATATAAGAAGTTATGTTATAAAAAT
>NW_018165318.1:1217127-1227911 GCF_001263595.1 Phalaenopsis equestris | reverse complement strand
CTTACTGGACATCTACAGGAGGATGTACCTTGGTGTATGCTTTTTGCTGATGATATTCTTCTCGTGGATAAAACGAGAGAAAAAGCCCAGGAAAAACTTGAATTATGGAGGTCTATATTGGAGTCTAAAGATCTTCATTTAATTAGAACTAAAACTGAATACATGGAATGTAATTTTAGTAGTAATAGCTCTAGTGACAGAAGTGTGACTTTGGGTGATCAAATTATTAAAAGGTGTGAACGATTTAGATATCTTGGGTCCGTTGTCCAAAGCGATGGTGATATAGATGGGGATGTTAATTGTATAATTCAAGTTGGTTGATTGAAGTGGAGGAATGCTTCGGGCCTTTTGTGTGATAGAAAAGTACCGCTAAGACTGAAAGGAAAATTTTATAAGACGGTGGTGAGACCTGCAATGCTCTATGGCGCTGAATGTTGGCCTTTAAAAGAGAAGCATAATAATAAGTTAAGTGTTGCCGAGATGAGAATGATTAGGTGGATGAGTGGCTTTACACTTAGAGACAAAATGCGGAATGAATATATTCGTGATAGGGTTGGTGTGGCTCCTATGACAGACAAAATTAGAGAAACTCGTCTTAGATTGTTTGGTCACATTAAACGTCGACCATTTGGATGATCCAATTAGGAGAGTAGATGTTTTAGATTCGACTTGTGTAAGAAAGGCAGAGGTAGACCTAGGAAGACTTGGGCTTATTGTATTAAAAATGATCTTAATTTACTAGAACTAAATGAAAATATGACACTAAATAGGATGCAATGGAGAAAAAGGATTCATGTAGCCGACCCCACGTAGTGGGATTAAGGCTTTGTTGTTGTTTTTGTACATATACAAACCACCTAAGTTTAATTTTGATCGCCTCATATTTAATAAATGTTTTTCCAACCCCCTTTTTTAATATAACTGTTTCTTAATTTTTTTTTCTTGACTTAGACACATTCATATTAAAATTCACAAATGTGCGCACTCAACTTTTATATAAATGATTTATTTACAACTCAATATTTAGATCCACACAACATTACCAACATAATTGCTATTTTAATAAACTTACCTGTAAACTTCTATGTTACGTCCTTATCAAATTTTTTTTTTGGCATTCTTTCATTTTTAATCATCCAAGTTAAATTATACTAACCTTGCCCTCATTTGTATCTCCAATCTTCTATATGATAAATACTAGATATTTCTCGCACTTCTATATGCCATATCTCTTAATTGTATTGAAGGATAATTGTTGACATTACATTCTTTAAAATTATATATCATATACTCAATGTTTGTTTTATTAATTTTAAGATCTTTATCTTAAAATTATTTTTTTCATTATTCTAAATTTTTTCGATTTTAGTGGATGCCTGATCGAATAGAATCATATTATTTACAAAAAAACACATTTCAAGACCTCTCGTTTTGAGTATTCATTGTGAGCGCCTTCATGCAAATACAAAAAAAAAACTATTGACTCAGTGTTGATCTTTGTTGCAAACATATTAAAAAACTCTTTAGTCACTTTATAATTATTTTTAATACTAATTCATAATTACTTTTAATGCTAACCGGCTCTTCATTTTATAAAACTTAAATAATGTTTGCATAACTTTGACACATCTTTGTGCTTTAAAATATATCTTGTCAATTCTGGTGGTAATAGTTCATATAACTGTTTCAAAATTAATTAGAATCTTATGAAGATCTTTTCTTTTTATTTATATTTCTCCATTAACTGTTGATTTTTCATGGAAAAAAATTAATTTGATTCTTTAAAATTGATGTATTTTTTAAGCTTGTATTCAATTAAGTGCTTCTATAACTTCATTATATGATTCATTAGTTTGATTCCTCTATAGTTAAGACAATCTCGAATATCACATTTCTTCTTAAATATTGATATTAGGTGCTAAAATGCTTCTTCTCCAATCATTTGCTATTCTTTTCAGGATTGTTTAGTTGTATATATTTAAAATGCAAAGTAAAAAGAAAAATAATGTATCTTGAATCTAAAAACTTTTTTGGTTTAATTTAAATCAAATGCAATCGAATGATATTTCTTTTGTATGTTTAGATGAATTTCTAAAATATAAAAATCTCTTTCTTGCTTTGTGCGTGGCGGCTTGGTCAACAATGAGAGTGACGAATGTAAGATGGACATTGTAGGTACGGTTGTAATCGAATCAAACTGAGGTCTAGTCACACTGTACTTGAGCTCAACTCAACCGTCAAAAAAACAGCTTGAACTCTAGCTCGAGTCAAGCTCATAGAATGAGCTTGAGCTCCGACTAGTCCGCTTATTAGCAGTCTCGAGAGCTTGCCTTGAGCTCGTTAAAATACCATTTGAGAAAGTGATGGTGCTTACAAGAGAAAGGAGGAGAATCTCAGCAGGAGCTTGATGGAGAAGGTTTCCATTGCAACCTTGAGCTCGTTAAAGTGACGTCTGAGAAATGAAAAAATTTTTCCTACGTTGTCTGGATCGCAGTCATTTTTTTTCCCCTCAGCCGCGATTAGTAGTGGATCACATGAGCTTGATGGAGAAGGTTTCCATTGCAACCTTGAGCTCGTTAAAGTGATGTCTGAGAAATGAAAAAAAAATTGCCTACGT
The DNA here is from genome assembly GCF_001263595.1 of Phalaenopsis equestris. Taxonomy (NCBI): domain Eukaryota; kingdom Viridiplantae; phylum Streptophyta; class Magnoliopsida; order Asparagales; family Orchidaceae; genus Phalaenopsis; species Phalaenopsis equestris. The sequence continues at coordinate 1,225,294 of NW_018165318.1, read as the reverse complement.
TGTCTGGATTGCAGCCGTTTTTCTTTTTCCTCAGCCACGACCAGTGGATTGTGACCATTGTCCGGACGCATCTCTGTGATCTGACAACTTCTGCAAGTTTTTTTCCTGAGAAACTGATGGAGCTCATCGGAAAAAGAAGGAAATCTCCCGGCAGGAGCTTGTCGGAGAAGGCTTTCATGGCTGTTGGGGTGCGTCTTTTGAGAATGGTGAAATGTGTAGAGAATAATTTAAACGAAAGATCAAACTTTATTACCTGCATTTCATGCATCTTGCTTTTATAGCTTGCATTTAATGCAGCCCACCTATATTCATTAAAGTTTTTTTTAATCACAATATCCTCTTTTATTGTAAAAAATATTACATATTTTCTGAACAAATTATAAAATGTATATTTTAGTTTTGTCTGCTCGCGAGCCAACAAGTGGAGTCATATTATGCTTGAACTCGAGCTTGTTTATATTATATGCTCAAGTTTTAGACTGAGCTCGAATAAGCGGCTCAATAAACTAAATTTGTGAGCTTGATAGCAAGTTGAGTTCGAGCTAGCTCTCGAACCGATTCTGTTCATTTACACCCCTATGGGCGAGGGCAATGAAAGCGAATGCATTGGAGGAGAGGTTGTTGGTGGCCTGGCCAACAGTAGCAAGGTCGGCAGAGGTCGGGATCGATTTGTTCGGGTTGTGTATATGGAGTTCAAATGATTTGAATGATTTTAGAATTCACCAATATTATGCTTTGAATAATTTTATATTCCTCCAAAAGATATTTTTATTTGATTTATCTCCAACGTAACGTTTAGCAATTCTAAAGGTATGTATTCCTTTTTACTTTAGATCCTTAATACACTGAGCCAAACAATCCCTTAGTCTTTAAAATTCTAAAATCATTTCAATAGTTAGATTTTTTTTATTTACTTATAGGTATTAGTAGCCTTGGCAATAATAACTGTAAAATGTGTCATCTTTTGGTTGGATTAGCCATTTTTTCTATGCCTATAGTTTTTATCAATGTATTTTAATCTTATGATATTAAATGAGAAGATGAGACGTTCCTAAACATTCCTCTATTAATTTTGGAACTGATTGTTTTCAGGCTAAGCTTATGTGGTTTTTTTTTTTGATTTTTCAATAGCTCACATTTAGTCTTGAGTCTAAGTGAGCTATCGAGATCAAGCTTCTCAAGCACTTTTAAACTTTTTCTTGAAAAGATCCATAATGATCTTACATTGAATTCTTTTTTGATTCATGTTACTTCCACAAAAGGGCCGATCCAGGAGGGACTATTCGATTGCAGTATAGTCGGCGGACAGGCGGGCCGACTTTTGTCGCGGGGAGAAGGGGAGGGACCCGGGCGAGGAGCAGAGGAAGGAAAGGAGGGGGTGGGGTCCACTCGGGCTATAATCACATATTCAAGGAGGATAAGTTGAGGGGAGTTTGTAGGGAATTTTAGAAGAAAAGTTTTCAAATGGAGCATGCAGATTCTGTTAAAGGGGGAACATAGGGTTTATTTTTTTTTCATGCATTATTTTGTTGCTGTTGTGTTTTTCTTTTTTCTAAGGTGTGGGAGAGCCGATTTGCTTCTCGAAAGTAGATCATCTTTCATCTTTGTATCTTGCTTGTTTTTTTCATTGATAGCACTTATTTGTGTTTTTCCACCTATCTGTTACGATTTTGTTATGGTTTGTTGATTTTAATGTCAAGGCGTATTAAATTGGTATTAGAGCCTAGATCTTGGTGGGTTGGCAACAAAGAAAGCTGATGTGTTAAGGGGAGGTGGAGCAAATTCGATCCGAAATGGGAGAAATGTTTGCTATCATGGAGTACAAATTTTCTTTTATTGAAAGTTGAATGAATGGTGGATTTGAAGGCATACGGGAAATGCGAGAGATGGTGAAAAAACTCATGGAGATGCAATCTAAGGCCGTGCCGACCGCTCCAACTGCAAACCCCAACCAAGGGTTGATCAGGAAATCCTTGGCTAGGTCAAAAGGGAAGGAGATCGAGCGAGAAGAAAACGAAGAAGACATCTACCTACAAGAGCGTCCCCCTAGGACTTTGATAGGAGAGGGAGTGGATACTTCCGATGGAGGGGGATGGGCCGAAAATTGGAGGGATGGTAGAAAGGGCATAAAAGAGTACGATGGAGGAAGGAGGGAATCGGGAGTGGGATATGTCTATGACCACAGGAAGTAGTTTCACCCTAGATACACGGGGGGAATTCCGGAGGGAGAGGAAGTTAGGGTGGAGATGCAAGGCTCAGGAAATTGAAGATGTTAATCTTCAAAGGGGAGGATGGACATTGATGGTTATATAGGGTGAAGCGATGCTATGCAATCAATGGATTGAATGAGGAGGAGAAGCGCATGACAACAGGATTATGCTTGGAGAGGAAGTCTTTACCCTTGGTTTCAGTGGATGGAGGCAAGATATTCGATACACTCATGGGAGGAGTTTAAGGAGTTTAAGGATTGCTTGTTGGAAACGTTTTCGAGTCATTTGTAAAGGAGACCTACATAAGTAATTCTATACTCTAACTTAGAAAGGGACGGTTATGGAGTACCGAGAGAAGTTTGAGCTTTCGTTAGGAAGGTTGAGGAGGATATCTGCAGTAGGCTTGGAAGGGAACTTCTTGAAACATCTGAGGCTTGACCTACAAGTGACCATCCGCCCCTTGAGATTGCGTGGATTGAGGGAGATGATGGAGGATAATAAAGAGGTGAAGAAGACAGACAAAGATGACAATGTCGGGGGATTCTATAAGAGCATCGTGACAGCCACGATACTGAGGACTCAGACAATGTCATTTTAGAAAGAGACTTCGAAGGAGAAGAGTACCGGACCCCGTCCCTGGGGTAATTTCAAGCGCCTCACATACGCAGAAGTGCAGGACAAAAGAGCTAAAGGATTGTGTTATCGTTGTGATGAGAAATATGCCCCAGGACATCGTTGCAAGGGACGTGTCCTTCAGGTTCTTTTAGTTCAAGAGGTGGATACAAAGAGTGAGGGTTTAAAAGAGGAAGCAGTGGAGGAGCATTTGAATTTGGATGTGGCAGATGTGGGGTTGGATCGGGAAGCAGCCGATTGTGGGGTTGCTGGATGGCAATGCCACACATAACTCTATTTTAAATCAAGTTGTGGAAAAGTTAAGAGTTTTAGCTGGTGACTATAGGGAGCTTTGATGTCATGATGGGGATAGGGAAGGTGAAGGGAAGTAGGGAAATTTTAATGGGGTTGGTTCTGACACTATATTACCTACAGGTGATGGAAGACTTCCTTTAAATTTGGGCAACACAAATGTTATTCTGGGGATGATGTGACATATTGAGAGAAATGAAGATTTATTGGAAGTCCTCGATGATGAAGTTCCAAGTAGAGGGTAGGAAGGTGGCGTTGAGAGTAGATGCTAGCTTATGCAAAACCATGATGTCGCTAAATTCCATGGTCATGTCGATTCGGGGAGCAGGACTGTGCTGCTTGGTGGAGTTGGAGGGCATTGTGGAGTTTCAAGATTCAAAGTTGGCAGAGTTCAGGAGGGGTTCAACAGCTCAGACACTAGTTTACTGATGTTTTCCAACAGCCAAGAAGGTTACCCCCTCGAAGGGAGCACGAGCACATTATTACATTGAAGGAGGGTGTTTCTCCCATCAACGTCATACCATATAGATACCCCCAGTTTCGAAAGGATGAATAGAGAAGCTGATCTGAGTGATGTTCTTGGTTGTCAGGCCTAGTGTAAGTCCTTTTTCCAGTCCTATTCTGTTGGTGAAAAAAAGAGATGGTAGTTGGAGATTGTGCGTGGACTACCGGACTTTGAATAAGGAAACAATATCGGATAAGTTTCCTATTCCTTTGATTGATGAGTTACTGGATGTGCTTTATGGTTTTAGTTATTTTTTAAAATGTTGATCTGAAGGTGGGGTACCACCAGATCAGGATGAATCCGACAGATGTACACAAGACATCATTGAGGACACATGAATGACATTATGAGTTCTTAGTGATGCCGTTTGGCCTCACCAACGCCCTGACGACATTTCAGTCCCTTATGAATAGGGTTTTTCAGCTATATTTTTGGAAATTTGTCCTGGTTTTCTTAATGATATTCTGATCTACAGTCGTATAAAGACAACAAGTGGGGCACCTGAGGACAGTCTTGGAGCGTTGAGGGAGCACCAATTATATGCCAACTTGAAGAAATGTAGTTTTGCACAGGTGCTGGTGGAGTACCTGGGACATGTGGTGACCGGAAAATGCGTAGCAGTGGATCCGTCCAAGATTGAAGCTATGGTTGATTGGCCCTTACCAAGGAGTTTGAAGGAGGTGAGAGGATTCTTGGGTTTCATCGACTATTACAGGAAATTCGTGAGAGAATATGACACGATAGCATGACCACCGACTGAGCAGTTAAAGAAAGACAATTTCAAATGGAGAGAAGCAACAACACAGACCTTTGAACAACTGAAGAGGGCAATGACCAGTGTATCGTTATTAACACTTACATATTTCAGTAAAACATTCGTGCTGGAGTAGGTTGCATTAGGGTACTGATTAGGAGCAGTGCTCGTGCAGGATTAGTGGTCGATTGCCTACTTCGGCCAAGTTGTTATTGCCAAAGTGAGGTTAAATTCAGTATATGAGTGGGAATTGATGACAATTGTTTTGGCTATTCAGAAGTGGCGGCCCTGTCTGTTGGGACGACATTTTTTGGTCAGGATAGATCGGAGAAGTTTAAAGTTTTTTCTAGAGCAACAAATGATAACTGAGGATTATCAGAGATGACTATCCAAGCTACTGGGGAATGATTTTGAGATTTAGTACTGACCATAATTGGAGAACAAGGTAGCTGACGTGTTGTCGAGAAAGGCGGAGGAACTGCAATTGACGTGCAGACGTGGAGGACATGATAGCAAAATGTGATGTGACACAAGAGAGCGAAAGGGATGAGGAGCTTAGGAAAATAAGGGATGAATTATTACAAGATCCAAACCTTCATCTTGGGTATGCATTGAGGGGACAACAACTGCTCGACGAGTGACGATTTGTGCGACCCAAGTCGTTGGAGTACATTCTCATATTATTACAAGTGTTTTGTGGCAGTGCGATTGGTGGTTATTCAGGGGTGTAGAAGATCTACAATCATCTTGCGGCGGAGCTTTATTGGGTGGGAATGCGTAGAGACGTGGAGGGCATGATAGCAAAATATGATGTGTGCCAACGCCACAAGTAATTGACAACAACATCACGGTTGTTATAACAACTATTAGCATTGTTGGAGAAGGCTTGAAAAGAAGTGTCAATAAATTTTATTACAGGGTTGCCACAGTCATAAGGGTTCACGGTGATTATGGTAGTTGTGAATCACTTAAGTATGAACATTTCATTCCCTTACGACATCCCTACACTGCAGTCTCAGTTGCGGTGGTGTTTATCCGGGAAGTAGTCCGTTTGCATGGAGTGTCAGAATCAATTGTGTCATATAGGGACAAGGTGTTCCTCGGCCACTTCTGGATGGAGCTATTTAGGTTGCAAGGGACAATCCTTAAAAGAAGCACCACATATTATCCCCAGACTGATTGGAAGACGGAGGTGATCAACAGGAACGTGGAGACATGCTTGTGTTGTTTTGTATCTGATATACTAAAGTTGTGGGCTAAGTGGATTACATGGGCTGAGTATTGTTATAATACTTCATACCACATTGCCGTATAGACAACCTATTTCAAGATATTGTATGAACAAGATTGATCTCATTTGATACATTATGGGCATATCATTACACTGGTATCCAACGTTGATTGGTACTTGGAGGAGAGGGACAAGATACTAGCAGAGCTCAAGGGGCATCTTTTGATGATTCAATAAATCATGAAGAAGAAAGTGGATGGACACAGTAGAGAGGTGCAATTCGAACCAGACGACATGGTCTGCTTGAAGCAAGGTCCTACTGACATAAGACATTGGCTTGGAGGAGAAACGAGAAACTTTCATCGAGATACCTTGTGTCTTTTGAGTTGATTACACACATCAGGACAGTGACCTACCATTTGAAGTTACCATCTTCATCTGCGCTACACCTAGTTTTCAATGTATCTCAACTAAGATGAGCGATTGGAGATCACATACCCTTATCACACTATCGCTGACGTTGAAGGAGAACTTGGATGTGATTCTAGAACCATTAGAGATCAAGGGAGTGTGACGAGGAGTGAAAGAGGTATTGGTTAAGTGGGGTTGCCAGACTATGAAGCAACGTGAGAGCCTTACGAGGTGATCCACAAACAGTTTCCATCCTTTCACAGTGATGACAATATTTAATTAGTGTCATGTATAGTTATTTATTTATCAATTTGGTTCAGCATATTTACGATTTTGCAATGACATTTTTCACTTTTTAAGAACTTTATCCTCATTCTGCAGGGATAATATTGCTGTGTACGCGACCGATTACCAAATAAATTTTATGCTTGGTTACTGCTCCGTGTACATCTTTATGCAGACATTCATGATTCCTGGTACCATATTCATGTCCCTTCTGGCCGGAGCTCTTTTTGGAGTCAGCAAAGGTCTCGTTCTCGTGGTTTTTACTGCCACTGCGGGTGCATCTTCCTGTTATTTCCTCTCAAAAATAATCGGCCGCCCTTTAGTCAGTTGGCTTTGGCCCGAAAAGCTAAGGTTTTTCCAGGCAGAGGTAAAAATATCATCTTTAATTCCTCTACGAACTTCTGAATGACCCTTACCTACTTTTTAGGAAGATTTAAATACATACCACTTAGTTCATTTGTATTTACATATCTAACATTTAAACTTTATTTTTTACATATATGCCAATGCCTCCTTATTTATGCATGAAAAGGTGTATTTCACTTTTGAATAGTGAAAATATTGGTGTTTTTCATCTCTCATGTCAAGATTTGCATGGTATAAATGTAAAGTTTAGGACTTAGATATGTAAATACATAGGAATTGGTTGTCATGTATGTAAATTTTCCTTACTATTTATCGATGCCGCATTCATTTCTTACATGTATGAATGCAGATTGCCAAACGCAGGGAAAAGCTTCTCAACTACATGCTCTTCTTAAGGATAACTCCAACCTTACCCAACACATTTATAAACTTGGCGTCACCCATAGTCGACATACCATTTCACATATTCTTTTTTGCAACTCTAGTTGGCCTTATTCCCGCTTCTTTTATCACTGTTAGAGTAAGTCCCCCCTAATCATTTAAACCATTCTAAACCATATCTTGTGCTAAAAATGAAGTAAAGAATCTCAATGGTGCTTTTTGAACAACAGGCAGGCCTTGCTCTAGGGGACCTAAAGTCTCTGGGAGATCTGTATGACTTAAAAACCTTGGTGGTTCTCTTCTTGATTGGTTCTGTTGCAATATTTCCAAGTATTCTGAAGAGGAAGCGTACATACGAATGAACCTTAACAGGTACACATCAGGAATAAGAATGGAGCATTAAGGATTATAATATACAGGCTTTTGCTTCTTAACGGCTAAGCAAAAGATAGGGCGAGCACACAGTTAGGGTTTCTTCTTTTTGTTTAACCAGATGCTGATATATAATATATAGAGTTGGTGCTCTTTTGGCAGCCAATGATTAGTGGAAAGAAGAGGCGGTGTTGCGAAGAAAGTTTACACTATTTCGACCAATCATTGGCTGCCATGTGAGCCAGTGGTGGTAGGTATTTGGGTGTGACAGCTTCCTTTTATATTGCTTCACCGCTTAAGTAGAAGTTTTAGGAGGTGGAGTGTATTTTTAATGTGATGTTTGGTATTTGGCGGGATTCTTTATGCCATAATGTTGATTATGTCTTTTATTAGAAGATTTACAATGCATATCACTCATTGCTTATGTATTTACACACCTAACAACTAAACTTCAATTTTTAAGTACTATATGTATGATTTGGGTGGTGTAAATGTAAAAGAGTAAACTTTAGGTGTTTTAGATGTAAATACTTGGGAATTGGGTATTATGGATGTAAATGCCCCTTCTTTATTTCAAGTTAGGTTTTACGGCACTCTCCTCAGCTTTGCCTTCTTGTGGTGTCTTTTTTGATCGTTGTGATTTTCCGATCCAGGCTTTTACCCAACGCAATTTCAATATATCTCTCGACTTGAGACTTTCTAAAAGTAATATATATATATATATATAA
>NW_018165318.1:1213433-1216893 GCF_001263595.1 Phalaenopsis equestris | reverse complement strand
TTCATATATATATATATAGAAATTTTTGGAATTAAAAATCGATTTTCGTTTCTAATTACTTTTGACGAAATAGTGTGCGCCTACGTTTTATTTGAAATGTATCGAAATCGGTGATATTAATCTTCTTTATTCTTTTATTTATATTATTTGTTTAATTGAAAAATTTCGTTCGATAAAACAGAATTTAATGAAATTATTGAATTTAAATTTTTAAGACTGAATTGGGGATCATTCAAACTGTTTTCATGAGCATTTCAGTTGGATGTACAGACCATCGGGTATATGCCATTTACCAATCAATCACCCTTTTTCCTTCATTTTTCGAATTCACGGAATTATCAAAATTTGTAGTGGATGACCAACTCTTATTTTTACTTTTGATAAAAAAAATTAATAGTTTGATCGTGACAAGTGCAAATATATTCAAAAATCATTTGAGCTGTTAATTTGTAAATTTCAATGTTTTGGATAATCTGGATGTAATTATCTGAATAATTTAATTTTGAGTTTGAAGGATTACTTGTCAAGCACTTTAAATACAATTGGTAAGTTAATATCATTGTTTAAAAGTTCAGATGATCTATAGCTTCTGCATGCATGGTGTTATAGTGCATTTTAATGAGAGCAATATAATGAGCTTAAGATTTCTTAATTTCCATCTTATTATGATATTAAAATATCTAAAAAGTCATTTGTGACTAAGTGAATTAATGTTGGCCTTTCGACGGAGTGTTTGCAGATTGTTGATAAAAAATGTTGAAATGGCACTCTAGAAATCTATTAATGTCTTTTTATTTTTCATGTAATGGGGACTAAGGAGGGAGAAAATTTGTATGTGAAGAATCTTTATAACTTTGTCGTCTAATTGATATTGGTGATCATTAATAAGTAAAAGCATACATCACAATGGCACAACTATTGTCTACCAAACATTGTTGCTCAAGTACAATCTTTTGATATTGATTGCTTGATATTTCGTTTTATTAATTCACTTGCAAATTGATAGGCGTTCATTGCCACCCAATTATGTCTCCTAATATCAACTCATCTATTGATTGTGTTGCCCCGACATTAGCATTAAACTTGGCGATTGCTAATAAGGTTGACGCTTATCATAAACACCATCACTTATTAACTTTGTTGCTCCTTGTCTTCAATAAAATTAACTCCCATCATCATCAATAAAATCAATGTGCATAATTGATATCAATGCTGACCGTTTCTATGTTTCTATGAAACTCATGCATATCATTTTGGCAAACGCACAAATGTTATTCATCTTCACCAAAACAAGTTTGACGACCAATATCGATACTATTATCATTGTCTAGTGTTGGTATTAATGTTGATGTTCGTCATTACCAATAAGGCATATGGAAGCGATGATATCTATATTGAAGCATGTCGTGTTTATTAAGGTTGTTGTTTGTTTCCTGAGTTTCTAGTTTCCTTTTTATAAGGGGAAAGAAAAAACAGAGTATTAAGGATCTTTTGATGATTTTAAATATCGCACATTTCTTTAAGATTATCTAAACAACATCATTATTATTAATTTTTTAAAGTAAGATATAATGTTTCATGCATCTTGATAAGCAACCAACAAATTTTCATCATTCAGCACGAATCTCGAGGCATGACAATCTCGAGATGATATTTTAAGCATAAAATATTCAAATATTGATAAAAATTCATCCAAAGCTCCGATTTCAGCAAACTTATAGTCAAACTGACCGGCTTGATGAGACAGACCTAATGATATGAAAATTAGCCCAGTTCGAATCAAATCAAGCCCAGATCAAGTTATTGAATCACACTTAGATGATTTTTAGACATATTTAGAAGATCAAAGAGTTGTTGAATATGACAAGTTTACACTCGAATCGAGCGGCTCGACAAGACAAATCCAACAAGCCAAGATCACTGAATTCTGATATCATTAAGGCACTCAAATGTCCATTAAACGTCGTTTGATTGGAAGAAGCTCTTTGGACCGTCCGATCAAAATGATTCATATTCATGCATTAATGACACCCAAAACACTATAAATAGAGCCTCACCCTTCACATGAAGGGAGACTTGAAGCTTCAGAGAGAACTGGAAGCTCTAAGAAGAAGCTGAAGCTTAACACCATCCCGACCGTCGATTGTCATTGGCCATCGTCGGGTCGTCGTCGACACTCGTCGATCGCCGTTATCCACTGTAGACCGTCACTGTCGATCATCACCAATCATCGCCGATCACCACCAACCAGACACCGCCAGTCATCGTCGTAAGACATGAGCTCATCACTACAATCCATGTGTTACCAACACAGCTCGAGCAGCTCTCGACTCTAACTGCCGCGACTTACGGATGTCATTCATACTGGCCACTACGGCTTATGTGGTCCACAACTCCCGTAACTGTTTACTACAGTTTCTTTGACCAATCAACACTTCTGGAGTAGCCATCTACAACACTCACGATGGATTACTACCTCCACAACAATCAACAATGACATTTGCAACCTGCTATTACCAAGAGCTATAGTCAGATTATAGTTATATTACTTTGTAATTTCATCTTCCCTAATTTAGAGGAAGAATGTACCTGTGTAGTCATCATTCATAGTTGATTATTTTAACTGGGCTAGGCCCCGTGGCTTTTTCCTCTTTCAAGGGTTTTCCAAGTAAAAGGTCGATGTGTCTCATTATGCTTACTTTTCTTCTGTTATCTGTGTGTGTTGATTTCTCATACAACGCTAAGACGATAATTCATTACTCTATCGCTACGAATTTTCTGACACGCATCACATCTCATCCTCATGTGATGATATCGAAGTATAATAAGTATCAATACAATCTCCAAATATTATATGTAAATACATAATTGTCACGAAATCTCCATTCAAATTTTTTTCTTAATTTATTGGTGTCGTCGGAGTCAGAATTATGTTGGAGAAAGTCTTTTAATCCGGCTCGTTAAGACTAATTTATCATTAAAAAATAATATTATTTAAAAAATAACTGCAAATCAAATATTTCAGATATTTACAACTTAAAAAAATTGGATAACTAAAATAGGTATAATGCGTTGATCACTTAGATATCAATGAAGCAATTAAAAAGAAAAAGAAAAAAAAGAAGACTTTTTGAAGTCGGTGCTTCAAATGGAAGTAATGGCGATCAATAAAGCTGACTGTACGCCTCTTTATCCCTCGGAGATCTGATCGAGGAGAGTTGGGAAGAGATGGCGAATCAAGGCGGCGGTAGCGGCCGAGCTGGAAATGGTGGTGGCGGTTGGAGTTTCCGATCCGGGTCGGGCCAGGAAGGGGAATGGGGTTACCGATGGGGATTCGGCTCGGCTCCGGACGGCGGCGCTTCATTTGGCTTTGGGACCGCGGGGCCTACCGGAGTAGGCGGCGGTAACACTGGCCAGTACGCGTACGGATGGACCAGCGGGTCCGGGGGCGGCCGCGATG
>NW_018165318.1:1206089-1213386 GCF_001263595.1 Phalaenopsis equestris | reverse complement strand
GTGGCGGCGTTGGCGGCGTTGGCGGCGGAGGGTGGCAGAGTGCATCCGGGAGTGGAAGTAGTTAATTAAAGGTTAGTGGGGATCTATGTGTCGTAGGGGATTTGGTGGGTGTTCTTATGTTACAGTGTGCTTGGTTCGGCAATTTTTTTTGTCTTCTCTGTTTAATTTATCTGGTTTTTGCTTATAGTGTTCTTAAATAAGAATAAGTTGTTGAAGGGATCTTGGTTCTGAAAAATGAAGTTTATGTAAATTAAGGGCTTGTTTGTCATCATCTTTTCGTTTATTTTTTTTATTTTGTTTTTATTTTAAAAAAATGTTTTTTAGAGTTTTTTTCTTCGTATGTATGTTTTTTATTTTTTATTTAAAAAATAAGTTAATATTTTTAAAGACACTCAAAATATCTAAAAAATTATCTCGAGTGTTTTTAAAAGCTGTTAAATATATTATAACATGTTAAACATATTTTATTTCAAGTAAAAATATAAATAAAATAAAAGTAAGAATAGAACACAAAGAGCAAAGGTGATTCCAATTGACCCCTAAGTGTGGTGTTTTGGAGAATTGGCTTAGGCACGGGGCAGGTTCGAGAATATCTTTAGTTGATTTGATTTGCTGCATTCACAAATTAAATTCAACTTTTAAATTCAACATGTAAATGTTGAATTTAAAGTTATTTATGGAGTGACGTCAAGAGTTTATTATATGTTAGAATTGAGTTCAAGAAAAAAAGAGAGAGAGAGAGAGATTGAGCAAGGAATTCTTTGTTATTGCTTTGGGTTTATGTAGGATTATGTTGACTTTTTAAAGCATAAACAAAGGTAGATCAAATCGAATCTAGAGAGGATATAGAATGAGAATTTGAAATTTAGATTGAATATGATCCTTTATTTATAGGTGGGAGGGCAGGTCATTGTTATAGAAATGGCTATCATAGCTATATGATAGAGTTGTAAGACATGCTCATAATTGTGTTCAATTTAGCTCGTTCTGTTGAATAAGTTTAGTTAACAGTTGACCATTAGGCTGGAATTTCAAGCAAGGTCCTAGTTGAGTGCGGATATCATAGATGTACACTTTTGGGGAGAATCCTAGTTTGCTTAGCAAGCATCTTAATTGAATAACGTTGATGAGTGGATGAGTTTGTTCCTCTATGGCCAGTTTGGTTAGATGAGTTTCAATGATCAAATAGTTTAGTTGGTTTAGAAAATCATCTTTGCTAGGAAAAGTTAAGAGGCTAATTTTATGTAAATAGATTGTGGAGACAATCGTCGTGGCTCATGCGGGGAAGTCCTTGATTGTTTTCTACTAGTTTTGTATCTTAGCTTTCATTCCTCGACTAATTTCAACACTTTTTCTATGCTTGGATGCTTTTCGGAAAAATGCATATGCTTTTTCATCATGCTTCTCTAGTTGGACAAATAGCATAATCAAAATGCTAGTATATATTTGTCATAGTATTCACCGTCCAATTGCCTCCATAGTTAGAGGCTTCAACCACTGCTTCTATTAACAATATAACACACCATTCTTAGATATTATTGTTGTGCCATTTGATAGTTGATAACATGTTAAAAACATAATTATGAGCTTTTGAAGATAACCTGTCAGATATTCAAAGGAGCCATCCACTTCACACATTATCTCGTGAATTTACTATCAAGTTATGGCAAAGAGAACATTATATGGTTGATAAATCCACATGTTTTTAGTCCTTTTGAATCCATAAAAGAGGTTAAGGATGTAGGTGATGAGTCGTCAAAGTTGGACCTTTTAATTACACTCAACAAGATTGGTTTATTGGTTTCTTTCGACTCATTGACTTGTAGATGAGGTTGACAGTTTATTGCATCATATATCCTGTGTTTTACTAGACTTTTTCCCTTATGGAATTGACAACAAGAAAAGGCTTTCGTCTAGTTAATTTACCAAATCTAATATTTCATCCTCCTCTGTTGTGGTGCATTCCTTCTTTTTTTCTCATTCTTCTTGAGACTCTTTGGGAAGAGATTCACATAAAGATTCCAACATTTTGCTATATCGTATCCCAACATCTGGCAATGTTCATAAGAAATGTTACTTTTATAGGAAGAGATTGTTGTGGAATTAAATTTATCACAGTCCTTTTAATTTCACTTCTTTTTGATAATCTTTGATACCCCAACCTTTTATTTATTATAAAATTTTGGGAAATAAAACTTACATGCATAGCACACAATTCTTGCGTAGTTACAGATGTCACACCTACATTTTCATATTTACATATTTAGCACTTTGGTACTTTAAACCTATGCATGAAAATGTGTATTTCACTTTTAAAAAGTGGTGATAGTGCTATTTTTGATGTGATAGTAAAGATTTGAGTGCTATGTGTGTAAATATGGAAGTTCAGTTGTGAGATATGTAAATACATAAGAATTGTGTGCTGTATATGTAAATGCACCTAAATTTTGTTGCCTCAATTTGTGTTTTTTTATAGCAATGGCAATCATATTTGCATGACCAAGAGTTCATTGGAGATACTATACTCCAACATTGTTATATATTTTATTAACTCAAATACATCTTTCATTGGCATGCCAATCATCAACTTGTATTAGAGTCTTTTTATGGTCTAATTTTATCGCTGTCACAACTCCTACCATCACATCTTTCTTATTCATATCCTATAGGATATAATTATTAGCATAACAACTTGTTCAATTTACTGTGTTATGTTCTATCTCCCATGTTTGAGACGAGCATTCTATAATGTCAACACATGCTTGATGATTTTTATTCAATTGTACAAAATATTCTCTTGATTGGAATACTCAGAGACTGAAGTAAAGTTTTATCTGAACTGCCAAAGCATCAATCTTCTTGATGCTAATAAATTCTCTAACAATAGGATTATCGATTTTGACATCTCCCTTGAAAGTATGTACTAGATCATCATATTCTTCTTTTGAGTCATCTTGCTTGCTAGAACTTTCATGGCCTCTAATTTTTGCGACGAAGAGATCTTCATGTCGGATCAATCCTCCTTATGAATTGTTTCCTGGTTTTTCATAGGGATTTTCTTACTTAGAATCTCTATCATCTCCATCATGTACTATTGAATGAATGAAATTTAGTTAACCAAATCATTAATATTTTCTCCAATGATGTGAAAATCACGGCTCTACCATATCATCTTTTTGCATGATCTTAGGCAAAGACCAGTTTTTTTATCTTCTAGTATACCCGCCTTTATAAACAACATGCACTATACTTTGCCCTCCATTTTGTATACCTTCTCATCTATAGGCAATTGATCCTCTAGTGCTCAATCCTAACTGTGTGTATGAATTTGAATGAGTAAAAAATGTTGTAGCATAAATACTCATGATTGGCATGCATTTATGTATAGATTATTTCTTATAGCCTTTTATGACTTGTAAATTTGATTTAGGATGTGTATTGATTGAGCTTAGTCATTTATTCATGGAGTGCACGAAATTAATATATGTTGATTGCATGAAGAAATTAAATAGCAATATAGTTGAAATAATTAATTATAAGTTTGAAAACTTTTTTTGTGTCATAAATTGTTACTCCATGTAGTCCTTACTAATTCATTTAGCCTATGGTGCTAGAGTTCATGGTATTGTACAATATCGAAGGGTAGACAACATATTTTATTGTACTCAAGTATTTTATATATGTTGACCTATATGATATATTGAGATTATTTTTGAAAGAATTGTACCATTTAAAAGAGGTTCGCCTTGTAGAAAATATTGAAGGTGCAACTTGTGAAGCCTATGGTAGACAACTTTATATACTTCTGCTTTTTGTTCTGTATATATATATATATATATATAATATATATATATATATATAGTCAAGTGTGAATAAAATGGAATCAAGTAATATAAAATGATTATTATTATTTTGTAAAAAAACATTTGACAAGGCGATTTGATTGCTCCCTCACATTAAAGGAGTGTGCTATTTGAGGCAAGACTCGAACCCGGAGCGAGAGAGGACTTACGCCATTGCTGCGAACTAACAGCTCAACTGGTTCACAAATATAAAATGATTATTTTATGGGGCTTTTACATATATATATATATAGCACCTAAAATTTTCATATTTACCTATGTCACGCTTAAACTTTCATAATCACATATATTATATGTAAAGTAGTAACCATTATCATTTTTGAATAGTCAAATCTATCTTTTCATTCATAGGTAAAGTGCTATGTGTAAAAAGGAAACTTTGGGTGTGAGATAAGAATTGGGTGCTATGTATGTAATATTTCCTTATTTTAAATCACTCGAGTATTAAGCATCACTTATAGTTTTTTATCATCCTAGTAGGTCATAAATTAAAAATGGTTCACATATGCATCTAATTGGCGATGAGTATGAGGTCATTAGGCAAGTAAATTATCTAATCTTATTATATAATACTAATATTATATATTAATTATAAGCTTAGAATAACATCGTAATTGGGAAATGAGCCTCTTGAATTCAAATATATCTTGTGAATTACATGTGAATCACACTCAAGGATTAGAACATAGAATATGAGAGAGAAATGGAGAGAGGGAGAGAGCGAGCACAATAAAGCACTGCTCTTTGAAGAATAATTGATTATCCTTTATTGTAAAAATGACTCCCTTATTTATAAACAAGGAAAGTATAAAATGCACAATTATATGTTTGCTCTTGATTTTATGAGGGACTTACATGGTACTATAGAGAAAAAAATAAATGAGTATGTGACTCGGCTTCCCTATTACTTGACCAATTGAGATCTGTGGTCCTCGGGTCACCAAGGTGCTCATTTGACTGATTTTATTGAGCCGGGGTAGTTGGTCAGCTCTGACGGTCATTTGGTCGATCAATCAACTGTTTTGATCTGATTGTCAATTCTGGATCCCTAGATGAGAATTTCATACTGCCAGAATTAGATTAGGCTATCGGGCAGAAGGTGAATCACCGTCCGTAATTTGATAAGTAGTTAACCACTTTGACTAGAGATCCATTTAGAATGTTCAAGGGGTATCAAGTGATGGGAACCTTAGGACTCCAAAATTGTCTCGGAGACTCTTGTGAAGCGACTGGTGACATTAGGATGAGAGTTGAATTGGTGTCTTCTCGGTTCGGTGGGTCTCGATATTTAACTTTGACGACCTTCGTTTGGTCAGCTCTGAGTCTTGCTCCAAGAGATCTGTAGTTGGTTAACCAAGTCTTTTTGTCTTTTGTTGACATGGATCTTGTCATCCTTGATCACACTTCCCTTTATGGAAATCCATGTAACACATTGTGCCAAACTTTGATATTGATGTTAACATGCTATTTTATCAATCTCTTAAATCGGAATATATACGTACATACCCTTAAATAACTGAATTTTAATTTTTATACATGCCCCCTTAGTTATGCATCAAAATGTTTAGTTCACTTTTCAAAAGCTAAAATAGTAGTACTTTTGTTGTGATGTAAATAATTTGTGTGTCATAAATGTAAAAAAAAAAAAAAAAAAAACAAAAAAAAAAAATTTATGTGTTGGCTATGTAAAATACATCCGAATTGTGTGGCAAACATGTAAATGCCCCATTTGAACATCATAATTAAGATAAAGGGAAGTTAAAAGCACTATGATTAGTGTATCATGTTCAAAATTGAGTGATATTAATTTTTGAATTATGTTCAATGGATTATAAGTATTATTAAAGTATAATTGATATAATATTAATTATCACAGCCTTATCAAAATTAAACATAGAGTCATTTATATTTTATTTTTAAGCATAGCTACATTTTTATGTAAGCTACTTAGACAAAAAAAAAATAAGAATGATGGAAAATATAAAAAATAATGGCAGAAACACATACAATATTTCACAATCAGAGGATTTAAAACAAAATGATTACCAAAATAATTGTTTTGTTTAGGACTAATACGTGTAGCTAAAATTATTTCTCCCTTTGAATTAGGTGGTATGTATATTAAAATTTAAGTTTAGGTGTTAGATATATAAATACATGAGAATTTAGTGATGTA
Source organism: Phalaenopsis equestris (assembly GCF_001263595.1). NCBI lineage: Eukaryota > Viridiplantae > Streptophyta > Magnoliopsida > Asparagales > Orchidaceae > Phalaenopsis > Phalaenopsis equestris. Next base: position 1,207,347 of record NW_018165318.1, on the reverse strand, counting down.
TATGTTAAGGATGGAGCCCGGTTCGTGACTTCGCGACCCTGCTCCCGCTCAGTCGCGCTTTCCTCCCGCTCCCGACTTCAAATCCCGATCGCGAAACAGTTGTGACCCGCTCCCGCCTGGCGTCGATTCGTGAACCATAGGCACCAACCACTCCTGTCTTCCTCTGTTGTGAAGCGAAGCATCCCTTCGCTCCCTCCTCTTCGAGATAAAAGGTATCGCGCGGCTCTCCTTGGGTTTTAGAAGTCACGGTTTTTGGTATTCTTTTTTGGGCTTCCTCGGGATAGAGGAAGGAAAATGCAAAAAGTAGTTCCTTGCGGCAGAAGGAAGAAGAAAGAAGAAGATGAATATTGTTTTCCCTTGGCTTCTTCTTGATGGCTTGTGGCAGAAGAGAAATTAGGTTTATTTCTATTGTAAGTTTATCTTCTTCGGTGTTGTTGACCTCACTTTTGGGTTGAGGTCTAGAAACTTCTTTAGTAGCCTAGGTCTAGCCATAGGACTTTCCTATTGACTAGTCTTAGAAAATTAGAAAAGGTACCCCCACCATTAGAAATTCAAAACTTTTCTTTTTACTCAACTTGAAATTCCACATAATGATCTTAACCTCTAGCATTTAGTAGATAAGATCATTATAAGAGAATTCAAGAAGAGTCCCTATAGGATTACTTGGCTTTAGGATTGACCCTGGGTGTTGACTTGGAACTAGGGTACACCATATCTTCACAATATATTAATCCATGGTTCATTTAGAATGGATATCTATCCAATTCTATGTGAAATGCCTAACTTGGTCTTTTGCCTCTATGCACCTCCAAATTACCTTAACATATACATCTGCCCTTGGGACCTAAATTTGGCTAAAATTCCCAAATTTTGCCAAATTACCCAAAATTGATCAAAACCCATTTCAAACACCTTAAATACATCCAAATTTGTCAAAATTTCCAAAAATGGCCAAATTACCAAGATACCCCTCCATGACCCAAAATCCAAAAATTCCAAAAATTCCTAAAAAATCCCAATAAATCTAAAATATTCCCAATTTCATTTTGTTCAACTACACCTTGGTCCAATTTGGTCAATTTGACCATCTTTGACAAAATCCCCAAACTAGCCCCCATATTGGCTAATACCCCAAATTTCAACAATTGAATGCCTTAGACCTCAAATTGGCATCCAATTTTTGTTGAAAATCCTTTAACTCAACAATTAATTTGAGCTTAGCCCAAAGCTAGCTCAAATTAGACCCAAATTTAACCCT
>NW_018165318.1:1183298-1199844 GCF_001263595.1 Phalaenopsis equestris | reverse complement strand
ATTGGTTTTGCAGACCAAACGGATGTCATAACTTTCTCTAGTTTATTTGATCAAACCTCACCCTCAATTCTTGTATTCATCCTTTGGGATAGATACAGAATTTGAGGTAAAGCGCTCTTTCATTTAAACTATGAAAATTATGGGGTCAGTTTGACTTCATCTTTTTCAAAACTAAATTTTTTTAACGTCCTTCCGAAGCGGGTAACGGGATTTCAATTCCGATGACCGACAGCTTCTTACGGACAAACTCCACACCAAAAATAGTGCCGACATGTGTATCTCGGTGTAGAGATTCTTCGGTGTATCTCAGTGTAGAGAGAGAAGAACAGAGAAAGAAGAAGAGTGAGCAAGGAAGTCAGAGATCCCTCTTGTAAGTCGAGACTATCGACTGGTGTAAATTCCTCAAGTAATAAAAGTCTTTGCATTCCTCAAGTAGTAAAATCTTCTGCAACTCCGTGGATGCAGGCAATTTGTCGAACCACATAAATCTATGTGTTCTATTGTGTTATTGTTTTATAGTGTGAATTTTCTCGTTCACACACACACACACACACACACACACACACACACACACACACACACACACAAACACCTCACACAACTCCAACAGGACATAAACACACACACACACACACACACACACACACACACACCACAACTGATATATCTCACAACAGTATATGTAAATCTTTCTTTTTTTGTACAACTAAGAATGTAATTTTAATTATTATGTTATATATGTACATATTTTTTTTTATACAAGTTTTTATTACCCCAACTCAATTATAATTATTTTCTGATACATGTTTATTTAAATTTTTATTTTTACGTAGATATTTGTGGTTTGAGGGGATGAGTGGAACAATTTGATAAGATACCCTATATTGTAGTTTTTTTCAGGAAAAAAAATATTTCGGTAGCACGTCGGCAAGTCCGGACGTCCAATCACCAACTGTCACTCGCTCGCCGATAATGTATACGTCGACATGACACCCAGTGCTTGGCCATGAAAACGTGTAACGTCCAGACGAAATATTTTTCCCTTAGTCCATGCTCTAGAGGGTATCATACTGAACAACCTAGGGCGGTATTATAGTGAGGGCACAGGGGGTCGAGCCCTTCTAGGGCTGACTAACTGCATAACTTCGGTTCTAACATCTAAGATGGGCTGCAAGCCCGTTGGTTCGTTAATTTACTGTTTATAATTTTATCTTTACCTAAATTTATGTGAAAAGTCTTAATCTTTCAACATTTCTTAAAAATATTTTCTCTTAATTTTTTTCTTAATTCAGGAGGCTCACTCTCTCATGCTCGACTTTTTTTTTTTCATCAAATATAACATGCCTAATATATTTTAATATTTAAATGTTTGGAAAAGCGTGTTATTGAGCGTTTGATATGATAAGATTATGATTTGAGGAATGAGATTTAGGACCAGTTTGGGGCAGTTTATTTGGTGCGCTGTCGTTTTGAAAATACATCTGACCTATTTGGGTGAACTGCATTTTGACATGTTATATATTTTTAAAACAAAGAAAACAGCATTTTCACACCGCACCTATCTAGGTGCGGTGGAAGCTTATTGGCAACGGTCTAACTTTTCCAAAAAAAATAAAAATTCGTAATAGTCACCGCACCTAGCTTATCAACAGATTATTTAGGATCATATATTTAAAAAATAAATTTTTTTTAGGATCAATAAATTCTATGTTCCATATATAAAAGTTATAGAAGTTATGTTGCAGCAAAATAAAAATTTTAAAAGTTGACTGTAAAGAAAAATTATGAATAAATTGCCCAAATGGATCCTTTAATTTCGATATGGTAGAGAGCTGTGAGATATATTTATGTAAACACGTACGTAAATTTTCCTGAAAAATATATAAAGCAAAGTTAATTTTCTCACAAAATATACTATTTCTCTATATTTTCAAATAAACTCTCAACACTAAGGGTGTAAACGAGCCGAATACGAGCAAGCCTAGGCTTAACTCGTGTTCAGTTCGTTTATATTTCCAGCTCAGAAAGTGTACTTGTGTTTTAGCGAGCCGAACACGAGTTGTTCACGAACAAAGTCATTTTGACAGCCCTAAACACGTAGCAATCCATAAGATGTTAAGGGTTGGGGCTAGATTTAAAATTTATTGTTTACATTAAAACATCATTTGAATCTAATTTAATAATTTTTATTCTATTTTCTTAATTAAGATTTTTAATTGATTATAAATCTTTGTAACCTTGTAGTCAATTAAAGGTTTTAAAAATACTACTCATCATATATATATATATAATATATATATATATATATATATATAATTGGTAAGTAGTATTTCGAACTAAAACGAGCCGAACAAGAATGAACAAATCTTTGTTTGTATTCAGCTTGTTAACTTAACAAACGAGCCGAACACAAACTTCTTAACGAGCAGAACACGAGCTGTTTGCGAACAACAAGCCGTTTTTGACAGCCCTACTCAACACTCCAGCATGGTTATGTATGAATGAGAAATAAGCTGTCAAATTAGGAATTAAAATCTGAATTTTTACAGTATAATTGTTAATATTTCAATAACTTCTACATTCATCAGGCATTGAATATTAAACATTTGAACCAGCAAGTAAATAAAAAAGTATCATTTCATCAAGAAATACTCTGATCATAGTTAACGCTTCAGATACAATCATAGAACCTTTTGTACATAACATACAAAAGCTGACGAATCAAACTTGAATGATCTAAGCATGATCTCCTTAGCCCATTAATCCATTCTCCTTACTTCAGGCTTTGCACGTGGAGGACAATAACTGTGCCGAGCCATTCTAGTCGACAGCAGTAGTTTCCGACGAACCACCAAAAGCCGAACTCTGTCTAAATATAGCAGCATTAAGTTTCTGTGGCTGTGAGCCATTCAGCATCATAAGAACATAAAAGAAAGAAAAATATGCATATGAAATTTCATATTTTATATGATTCAGCGGCGGTTAGAAACAATAATGAGTTCTGCAGATATCAAACGTAGCAGAAATAGGAAAACTCATCAAATGTTATGGACTGTATATGGGTTGCTGTATCCCTGCCTTTTTATGCTGCGTATTTTTCCTCAACAAAATGGGTGTTTTAGATATCATAATTCGGTCAGCATTTGATTTGCAGCTTGTCGCAGTAGAGATGGAGTTTTGTCAGCCTGCTTTTATTTTGATTTTGATGTTGTGGTGGTGATTAAAAGTGAGGATGAATTTGTCTGTTTTATTTCGTGTAAGTAGAATTAATGGAATGTAAAAGATTTTATGTGCTTTGCAATTTTGAAAATTTATGATGGTGATTGCAATGTGAGGGCTTTAGAATGGGTGGGAAATGGAAGTAATTTTATGCGTGAAGTTAAGTTTGGGGGTTTTTATTGCCATATGCATGACTATATCATTTTTTTTTTCATGTTTTGATAAATAGTGATCAGATTGTTGTAAATAAATTTAAAAATTAGGCATCTTAGAGAGCATAATTAATAGTGTTATATTAATTTGTGATTGTATTGAATGTTATATTTTAAAATCGAATTAAAAGAATCATGATCATAAAAAAATCTCTCTCTTTGTCTCTCTCTCTCTAATCATGTTCTTTCTTAGTTTATATTCATGTGATAAGAGATATAATATAATATAATATTGATATGTTTAGTAAGACTAAATTATTAATTTTATGTTGAATCAAAATAATTTGAATTTTCGGTGAGTTAATATCAAACTAGAATTGAAATTTTCCAAATGGTATTTATTGCTAAAAGCTACATTCAATATCAGTTTGATCACCTGCTAGTAATCAGCCAAATCTTTAGACCAAAGTAGGATACTCGTTTATATTATTTTTTATATATAGTTTCTTTTTGTGATATCTTTTCATAATTTTTTTGTATTCTTAAGGATTAAGGAATATTTTAAGTCATTTTGTTCAATTTTCTATTCTTATTTAGCCCATTATCTTTATCCCCTTTACACTTGTTGGCCTGAATATAGTCTAATCTTACATAGTAAAGGATTTGACTTTTTTTGGATGACCAAATCCGCTTAGAAAAATACTAAAATTTTTAGATTTAATCTACACCACTTGTAGATTAATTTTCATATAAATTTACTTTTTTCTTTATATTTTTGTTTGGTCCAAAGGCTCAAAAATATAATCATAGTTTTCTTTCCATGCAATTCTCAATTCTTGTTTCTTCAATTTTTAATTATCCAACAAATATAAAAAAATTTCAAAAATTATTAAATCCTTAGATATAATCTTTGTGTTGTTTTTCATCTTTGTCCATTTAGTAGAATTTTGAATTTTTTTCATGGTTTTAATTATGAAAAAAATTATAAACATTGGTTAGTTTTGGTAGATTTGACCTAATTGACATTTCTTAGTCAGTTTAAGCTACTTATACCTCTCTAAACACCATCATTCACTCTAAATCATTCATATTAATCCTTCTAAATATTTTTCTATGATTTTACAAAAGTTTTCATGGATACATCATTGGGCAATATGACACTACTTAGACTTGCAGCTGAAGGGTTACTTATAGGAAGCCTTAATAGATTTTAAGGGGTTGATAGCCTTTTCATCTCTACGGGACTATGAGTAAAGGGATAGCCACCAAGCCTAGGACTTAATCATAGTTTAGGGGAAATCTAGAAAACCAAACTCTTAGATGATAAAGAAGGAAAGCAAGTTGTCAAATATTATACATGTTATAATGGTAAATTTAGGGAAGTCTCTTAGGTTCTATCCTTGATGGAAATGAAAAATATTAACTTCTTTCTTAGGGTTTAGGTTAAAAAAAAAGGAGAAATTCGGGAAGAATTAGACCCAAAATCCAAGAGGAAACCGAGAGAGCTATAGAAATTCAAAAACATTGAAAAAACTCCTTTTTAAAGCCCAAAATGCAGCTAAGAAAGACATTAGAGGAATTAGTTCACTCTAGAATTTTTATTTTCTTTTTATTGCTTAATGAATTTCAAAAGAATGTCAACATGGGGTTTAAGACGTCTGATTTGAATTTTAAGAAGAATTGATTCTATAAAAAAATCTATGATAGAGCCCCAAGGGAGAGTAGCTGATCGACATTTTTCAACCAAATGCCTAAATAACCCACTAAAATAAAACTTCAAATTTTAAATTAAACTATATAGGCTATATACGTGATTTTAACCCGCGAGTCCTCAATGAGAAATTACATCATCAACTACTATTTAGCAGGAAAGTGATGAATCAAAGTAAAAATAAAAATAATGGTTTAATGTCTCAATCATGATCTCCAACTAAGGGTTCAACCTTAATGATGTAAATATCACTAAATTTATTTATAATTATTTAAATGATATAATACTTTTAATAATGATGATAAAGGATAATATGTAAATTAATTGTGATTACCTATACTAACCATGGAATAAATATAAAAATATGTTACATTCAACATCATCTATCCATCGAATTTTTTAATCAAATTGGTATTGTGTGCTAATTCTATGGGTAGAGCAGCTGAACTACCAACTACTATAGATTCATCATGATATCCACATAGAAAATTTTTAGTCAAATCAAATTAGTTTGAGGTCCAATTCACAATGCATGGCTTCACTGTCAGTTGCTCAAAAAATATATTACATCCGTCATCCAGACGACAGTGCAACGACATGATGTAATCCTTACCACCGTCGATACCTCCAATTTACCATCTAATATTTTCTCCCACCATACTATTTTATTTGATTTTCACAAGCATTCACTCATATAAGAAATCGATAGTACAAGATTTGTAGGACGATGAAGTCATCCAAAGTTTATTGCATTCTTTTCATTAATATCAGCATCATCTTGACATCAATCGCATCACTGATATATTAGAATCAATTAAATCATAAGGAGTTTTGGATTAATTATATACATTTAGGGATGAAAAAAAAATCTTATATCTAAGTAACTTAAGATTGAGTTTCAATTGGCTAATTTGTTTTCTTAAAAAACATAATAAATGTATAATTAATTCAAACTAATATTGTAATGAACTTAAATTTTGGGGCATTTTTCTTCTGTGTATTTATAGTTACAGAGCATACCACTTGAAGCTCTAACAAAATTATATAAAATGTATCGCCATCATTATTAAAGAAAAAAAAAATTGAAATACATTTTTTCTTTTCAGACATAAGTTTATGATGCCAATGTGTTATAAGTGTAAATATCAAACTTTGAGTGTATGCTATACATGTAAGTACAAAGGAATTGGGGGTATTGTATGTAGAATTCTCTTGGGGCATTTTCTTACATACCACCCAAATCATATGTAAATACATAGGAATTGGGTGCTATGTATGTAAATGCCTCTTTTTTCTTGTTTGACTAGAAGAAAATACTGCATACATTGTAAGTATGTGTGAATAATGGTAGATGAGAATTTCACGTCATCATAATTTCACTTAGATGTGACGTGACCTTCCCAACCACCATTATTTACTCAACTTTACAAAGTATAACAAAATATGTAATATTTCCTCCCTCTTGTAGAGATCCACCCTCCCCTTTCATGTTTTAGCACTCATCAATCCTAGCTCCGTCCAATATTAAGAGACAAATATTGACCAAACTTACCTCTCATGGAGATACATTCCAACAATATCCATTGAAATGTTTAAATCAATATCTAAGCATGAAAAAAGAAATCAAATTGCAATAAGAAATTGAGATAATGGCAGCATAGAGATGCTAACCCAATATGGATTAGAGAAAATCATGATTAAATTATCTCTTTTAAAATTAAAAGTCATTTTTTTGTTCATTTATGCATGACAAAGTATTTGATATGCATTATATTTATTATTCTTTTTTATTTTTTATCATTCATCGAAGCACACATGCCCAGCACATGTTGGGCACATGCGAGACGTGTGCGAGACGTATAATAGATTCATGTTAATGTCCTACATGTGCATGTCATGGACTGCATACCAGATAATAATTAAAGTGCTGTTAAATGATTATTGCCAATTGACACAACACTATTATAAGAAAAGAAGGGGGCGTGCATTCAGTACATTTAATGATGTTGTTACTTGGCTCAACTGATGCTCCAAACAGAATGATTAATGCCTTTTAAATGACTCATTTAAGATTTTCTTATGTCGCCCAGAATTATATGATCAAATACGAATCTCGATTCTTTTTTTATCGAGAGATTTTCAAATTCAAATTCATGAATATCTAAGCTCCCATTTCATCAAATTTATGATTAAGTTGGGTGTTTTGGCAAGATGAACAAATGTACCGTAAAATTGGTTTAACTAGGTCCAATCAAGCCAATATCAAGTCATTGAAGATAATTAAATGTTTTGGATCGCCAATTGATTAGTCAAATCAACTTCAAATTTGACATATTTATAATTAATTCAAGTGTTTCGATGAGAGAAATCCAATGAGCATAAGATTACCTAATTTGGAGATCATTAATGCACACAATTCCTTAAAATATGGCATAGAGAGGGATCAATATAGATTAAAACACCCATCACCAAAAAGCTATAAAAAGGCTACTCTCTTCACTTAGAGGAACGGGAAAAGAAGAGAATGAGAAGTTAAATTCCAAAGTCTGCTTTAGAGAGAACACTCAACGAATAACCAACGGTCTCTATAGCCAAAGTTAAATTCCAAAGTCTTCTTTGGAGAGAACACTCGACGAATAACCAACGGCCTCCGTAACCTCTGACCACCATTGACCCACCGCCTTCCATCACCACCTACCACTGCCGACCGCCGGCTGTTGGTGACCATTGCTTGCAACTGTTTTAGTGTAAGATCGTATCTACTTTCTCTTTATCATAAGAGAAAGTTGTGCCCATGTACTTACAAATATACAATGAATTACTTTGACTGGGCTACACCACATGGCTTTTTCCCATTCAGTGTTTTACCAAGAAAAATTCTAATTTCTCTATTGGCTATATTTTCTTATCTATATATGTGCTGAATTTTCATATGACGCTAAGACTGAAATCACTATTCTATAGCCACAAATTCTATGGCACACAATAAAATTCACATCAAGCTTTCATATTTTTTTCTTATGATCAACCACAACCCTATGTAGTGATATGTACGAGTAGTGCCAAAAAAATTGGCAAAAGTAACACACAAGTCTATTGATAGGCCTTTGAAGCAGGAATTTCTATTATTAAACACGTGCAATACAATTTATTACTTACAACGTATTCTATTAAACATTTTGAAGCTGTACTTCGTTAAACACAATAATGTCAAAATTGTTCTTTGAGAACTTGGACAGAAAAAAAATGAAACGAAATGAAGTTATACGGTGGCGCTCCGGAGACATTACCCAGAAGTCAACAGATATCCCAACAGTACTCCTTGGAGCGCCATTGTATACTATGGCGGCACCCCCACATCAGTAACCAGATTTTAATAATTCAAGTTTTGGTTTTACCAATTGTCAGTGTGTGGATTTCAATTTTTTCATGTAAAAGAAAGGAGAAGATTGTCCTGAAGTTTCTAATGTGTAGAGAAACTTTAGTATGATGTAATTTGTATAATTAATTCTTCTCATTTTTTTTATAATAAATTTCTTAATATGATGTTACTCCATCTTTTTCACGTTAAACACGTCACAAAACAATTGGTTTGAGTCGTTTTTCCTCTCTTCTCTAAATTAGGGTTTATATGATTTCAAATCTTTGCAACGAAAAGAAAGACAGAAGTCAAAGATCATTCCAGGACATTCACAAACCGGTTAAAACTCTTCCCATCAACCTGACTAACCACAGCATCACTAAAGCTATATAAAGAACGCAACCAACGTAAATCTAGACACACTGTTTCACACTTCCTTATATAAACAAATATTCTCAGTTGACAGAGATGGAACGAGCAGTAACAGCGCTTGGCCAACCATCAAAGTTGCAGGTGGGACTCATGTCCCGGCTTTAAAAGTTTCTGATTCAGCCTGAATTAATGTTTCCGTTATCATTTTTTCTTTAATGGTGATGTAATTTCTGTTAATTTTTTATGACTGTTAAATTCTGTTATGATGACTCTTGATTATGTGAATTAAGACGACGCCACAGCGTTAGATATGAATTATATGCCATAAAGAGACAGATTTTGGAGTGGGGCGGAAGATTCTGTCCAAATCAGGGGAGTTTATTTATGTGGGTTGGGGGTGAGGTACAAGTGTAATTTGGTAATTACATATTGTACTCTAGGGTTTTCTAGGGTTATAAATAAGTCTGTATGTAACTCTAGGTGTTATCCTAAATTCTGTAATCTCTTTTCTGAATATTGAAAGGAATTCGCTGCTCTGCTCTTGAGGACGTAGGCATCTTTGTCGAACCTTGTTAAATCTTTGTGTTCTTATGGATTTGTGTCGACTTCTATTTTTTTTCGCCCTAATTTCTCAACAAGTAGTATCAGAGCGAGGTTGGAGGGCTGAGAAGAAAAATTTTGGCGGCGCAGGAACATGTAAGGTTTTAGCTGAGAGTTCAGCGGCTAGGCGTCCGATTCGGCGGAGTTCAGAGTTCGCAGGAAGACATCCTCGAAAGGTTGCGACAATTTTGCAGGTAGGATCGCGACCAGGACTCGCGACATTCGCCGGGCAGGAGTCGCATGTCAGATTTGGCGTGATCGAGGCTCTCAGCAGGAGTTCGCGAGGATTTGTGGCAGGGCTGAGGCGAAGGCAAATGAGTTCGGTCAGGCTTCCGTGTGCGGCGAGGCTTCTTTCAGCGGAGGGCGAATTCACGAACCATTGCTGGGAGGCGGAATCAAAAGCTAGAAAAGGATTCCTTCTGCGGAGCAGAGTGAAGGAACAGAGAGAGCAAGGATCGCGATCGGAACAGTTCTCCCGGAATCTGGAGGCGATTTGATTCTCTAATTGGGAGAGGGGAATTCCTTTGTGAGACTTCGATGCGAAAGGAAGTTTCTGTGATTGATTGGGGAGAAGAAAGAGGAGGAGAAATTGGGGAATCCCCCGATTTGCTTCCTTCCTGGTTCAAAAAAAAAAATCTTTTGTAGGTGGAAGACTTGGCTTCCTTTTTCTTGAGGCGAAAATTTGCACTTTCCGAATTTTGCTTCCGATTGTGTTTCTTTGCTGGAAATATTTCTTGGTGCATGTGGCATTATTTCGGTGATGCGAAAGCAGGAAACATGCGAAAGATCTTGAAGGAATTTTTTTCAGAAAATATTCGTTGCAGAATTAATTTTTAGATGACATTTTTTGGTGCAAAGTTCGAGGTGGCGAAGTTTGACGGAACCGAAAATTTCGGATTGTGGCAAACAAGAGTAAAAGACCTGTTGGCTCAGCAGATAATCTTGAAAGCTTTACGGGCAACAAAACTAGATGTCATGGAGGATGAAGATTGAGAAGAATTGCAACAACGAGCGGCAGCAACTACGTCTATGTCTGACAAATGAAGTCATGTACCACGTAATGAATCTGAAATCTCTAGGGGATGTATGAAAGAAATTGGAAACTCAGTTTATGGCTAAATCTCGGACGAATAAATTAAATCTGAAGCAAAAGTTCTATGGGCTGAATATGCAAGAAGGTTCTGATCTGGTGCAGCATGTTAATGGTTTCAATCAAATAATCATAGATTTATCACAGCTTGATGTGACTATTGAGGATGAAGACCGAGTAATGATTTTGTTGTGTTCACTGCCTTCTTTCAATGAACACCTGGTGACTACTCTTACATATGGGAAAGAAACTATCAAAGTTGATGAGATCACTGCAACATTTTTGGCTCACAACCAGCAGAACAGAATGCAGGGGAAAGCTCACATGGCGACAGTTTATAAGTGAAGGGTAATCAAGATCGTGGAAGGAAGAAAGAGAATGATGGTTCTATAAGGCAAAATTCCAGATCCAAGTCCAAAGGTAAAAGACAAGTCATTACTACAATTGCAATAAGCCAGGTCATATAAAGAGAGATTTTCCAAAGCTCAAGAAGCAGACTAGGGAGAAATGTGATGTATCATTGAAGTCTGTAAATGTGGTGCAGAGTAATAATTCAGATTGCAGTGATGGTGATGCTTTCAGTTTCATCAACTCATTTCACGGATGCATAGATTCTTGATTCAGGATGCTCTTATCACATAACACCTAATAGGGAGTGGTTTACTTCATACAGGTCAACTAATTCTGACTCAGTTTATCTAGGTGATGGTATATGCTGCAATATTATTGGTATTGGAGAAAACAAAATTAAGATGTTTGATGACACAGTTAGAACATTATGTGATGTCAGACATATTCCAGATCTAAAGAAGAATTTGATTTCCTTGGGCACTTTACGTAGAAATGATTTTATTCCTAAGGCAGATGAGGATAGGGAAACCATCAGAATTATTAAGGGTGCCCTAACGATGATGAAAGAAAAGTTAACTGCAAATAATATCTACAAACTGTTGGGAAGAACAATTGTAGGTGGAGTTCATTCTGTGGAGTCAGATGATGATAATACAAAGCTATGACATATGCGCCTGGGTCATCTTAGTGAACGTGGGATGACAAAATTACATAAAAAAAATCTGTTGCATGGTGTTAAAAGCTGCAAGCTCGATCTTTGTAAGTTATGTATTCTTGAAAAACAGACTAAAGTTAGTTTTATGACTGGAAAACATAAAATTAAAGGGATTCTTGATTATGTGCATTCTGATTTATGGGGCCCTACCAAGGGCCCTACCAAGGAATCGTCATTGTATCAGGGAATCGTCAATGACAAAATCACTATCTTTTGTTACATTCATTGATGATTTCTCAGGAAAGTTTGGGTGTATTTCGCACTCGTTTGAAGACGCTTGTAAAAATCCGAAGTCTTCTATAAATTCAAGCTGTGGAAAGCTGAGGTGGAGAACCAAACTGACAGAAAGATTAAGTATTTGAGATCCGATAATGACACATAATACATTGATTCACAGTTTTAGAAGTGATGTGAGGAGCATGAGATTCAGAGATACTTTTCAGTGCGCAAGACACCATAGCAGAACGGTGTCGCAGAAATGATGAACATGTCCTTAACTGAAAGGGCAAGATGCTTGAGACTGAATGCAAGGCTTCCTAAGAGTTTCTGGGTTGAGATTGTGAATATGACTTGCTATCTCATCAATAGATCACCTAGGGCATCTTTGGGTGGCAAGGTCGCAGAAGAGGTATGGACAAGTAATCTAGTTAATTTCGATCATTTACAAATTTTTGGTTGTCCTGCCTATGTGCATGTACCTTGAGATGAGATGAAAGATCAAAACTTGATTCAAAACTTGATGCAAAATCCAAGAAGTGCAACTTTTTGGGCTATAAGAAAGGTGTGAAAGGATGTAAGTTTTGGGATTCGATTGCAAAGAAGGTGATGATCAGCAGAGATGCAGTTTTTTATGAACAGTTCATGTTACAACATAATCAAGACAAGGTGCAAGGGAATAGTTCCAATTTAGATGCAGTGCAGATGGATTTAGAACAACATCCATAAATAACTGAGAGAGTTTAAGATTCAAATCCAACATATGGTGATTCTATTCCGGATGATATGCGGAATTATAATCTTGTCATAGACAGACAGAGACACACCAATATAAGGCCTCATAACATATTGAGATATGAAGACTTGGTCTCTTGTGCACTTCTCATTAGCATCGATGATTCAATCACTTTTCAAGGAGCTATCACTAGCCATGAGAAAGTGAAATGGATGGGTGCAATGGTTGATGAGATGGATTCTTTGCAGAAAAATCACACATGGGAGCTAGTTCAGCTTCCTGAGGGAAATAAAGCTACTGGTTGCAAGTGAGTGTATAAAAGGAAACCAACATTATTAGAAAAAGAAGGGAAAATGTTCTTGACTGGTAGCAAAGAGATTTTCACAGCAGAAGGGGATAAATTATGATGAAATCTTTTCTTCTGTGATCAGACATACTTCAATCAAGGCAGTGCTTGCATTAGTAGCCATTTGGGATTTGCATTTGGAGCAGATGGATGTTAAAACTGCTTTCTTGCATGGTGATTTGGAGGAGCCGATTTACATGGAGCAGCCAGAAGGGTTCACTTAACATGGACAGGAGCATCGATTTTGCAGGTTAAAGAAATCGTTGTATGGGTTGAAACAGTCTCCAAGACAATGGTACAAGCGGTTTGATTCCTACATGATTCAGATTGACTACAAGAGATGTGAGTATGATTGTTGTGTTTATGTATAGAGCTTTGATGATCATTCTATTTTTTTTTTACTGTATGTTGACGATATACTGATTGCTGCAAAGAATATGAATGATGACTGTGGTTTGAAAGCTTTATTGAACCAGGAATTTGACATGAAAGACTTGGGTCCTACGAAGAAGATTCTTGGAATGGAGATTCATCGAGATAGAGGCTCAAGAAGCTCAAGACGATCATGTTTATCTCTACGTGACTATGTTGAGAAAGTGCTAGACAGGTTTGAGATGGGCAAAGGAAAGCCTGTAAGCACTCCTTTGGCAAATCATTTTAAGCTTTCTTCAGAACATTATCCTAAGACAGATACAGAAATCGAAGACATGACAAAGGTTTTATATGTCAATGTGGTTGATTGCTTGATGTATACAATGGTATGTACTCACCCTGACTTGACTCATGTCGTTAGTTAAGTTTGCAAATACATATCTAAACCTGGAAGACGACATTGGGAAGCACTCAAGTGAATTTTCAGGTATTTATAGGACATGAAATTATTTTTGGCAGTCAACACGATGATCCTTCAGTTGTAGGGCACATTGATTCTGACTATGCTGGTGATTTGGATACCAGAATGTCTACAATTGTGTATGTGTTTACTCTTGGTGGAGGGCCTATATGTTGGAAATCAACAATTCAGTCTATTGTGACATTATCTACATGAAGCTGAGTACATGGCAGAAGTTGAAGCTGCTAAAGAAGCCTTATGACTTATTGGGCTAGTAAATGAACTGGGCATTGAGCAAGGTGGAGTTCATGCGCATTGTAACAGTTAGAGTACTATTTATCTGGCTAAGAATCAGGTGTACCATGCGAGAACCAAGCACATTGATGTCAGGAATCACAAGATCAGATAATTGATTGCATCAGGTGTGATACTGTTGCAGAAGGTTCATACTGATAAAAATGCAGCTGATATGTTGACTAAGCCAGTTATTATCAACAAGTTCTTGCATTGCTTGGACTTTTTGAATGTTTTCAGTTGCTAGAGAAGCATGGTGGCCCAACCCACTTATGGTATGAAGGAAACTCCATGACGTATTTCTCCTAAGGGGCTGGATATTCACCAAGGTGAAGATTTGTTAGATATAACTCATATACAATAAAGGGACAAATTCTGGAACAGAGCAGAAGATTTTGTCCAAATCAGGGGAGTTTCCTTATGTGGGTTGGCGGTGAGGTACAGAGGTAATTTGGTAATTACATATTGTACTCCAGAGTTTTCTAGGGTTATAAATATGTCTGTATGTAACTGTCTGTATGTAACCATGTAACCCTAGACGTTATCCCAAATTCTATAATCTCTTTTATGAATATTGAAAAAAATTTGCCGCTCTGCTCCCGAGGACGTAAATATCTTTGCCGAACCTCATTAAATCTCTGTGTTCTTCTGGATTTGTGTTGATTCCTGTTTTTTTCGCCCTACTTTCTCAACACGCAGTTTATAAAGAGGTTTTCTATAACAATGGGTACAACGGTCATTTGGCTATGACAACTGTTTGACCGATTATCTTGTATGATCCATTGTCTCTCTCTCTCTCTCTCTCTCTCTCTCTCTCTCTCTCTCTCTCTCTCTCTCTCTCTCTCTCTCTATATATATATATATATATATATATAATGATGTATGTGAATTGAGAGGGTTAAAAGGGGGAGAAAATTCTGAGAGCAAGGTGAGGAACCAAGAAAGCTTGTATCGAGATCAACATCGATAGAGAGCTAGAGGAGATTGATTCATCCTTGAAATTGTGCAGTGTAATATTTAAGATTGTCTTAGTGAATTGTTTCTTTATTTTCTCTTGTAGATGTAGGTCTTCTGGATCGAACTGCGTAAGTTTTCAGTGTTCTTGTTTGCATTTTCTTGTTTGCATTTTCTTGCGGTTTTTTTGTTCTTGTTTTGATGTCCTGTGTTTCTCTCGATAGCAGATTCTGCTACAACAAATTTGTTCTCTGGATTACACTCAAGGAATAAAACGTAAAAAGGGTGAGAGAGAGAGAGAGAGAGAGAGAGAGAGAGAGAGAGAGATTAGGAAATTATATAAACTTTCATTCATAAATGATCCTCTATTATAGATATAAGAAACTTGATACATAAAATCACATAGATGCCTTTACTTTAGTAGAGATTGTTATTTTGGGTATTTCACCTTAGTAGGGCCCAAGGGCTTACTAGGTCTTTGGCCCAATAAGTCAGGCGAATGGGCAAGACGGTCAGCCATATCTGTCGATTGTCAGAGCCATATCCATCGGTCGGCTGACACCTTAGGTGCAGTTAATCAATTTGTCGTTCGAAGAAGAGCTGATAGCGTTGATCCGTCCATAAAAAAAATCGTTCGAATAAGTGTCGTCGGTCGACTCAAGTCTTGAGGGGTCCACGACTGTTTGAGCTGCTCTACCTTTGCTTGTTGGCTCGCTATTAGGACTCTGTTCTCGAGGAGCTATATCTAGCGACATCACTTCGTTTGAGATCGTTTAATTATTTTGAGGTTTGTGCTGAAATGTTTTTCATGTATAATGATCGATGGTGATTTAGTGGTTGAACATTTTTTCCGGCACCGAGAGATCTCATACTTCAAATTCACAACTATTATGTGTGTGTATTGGCGGCCTTAGTTTCATGTCCTACGTCCCTTTCTTCAGGCTTAGCACATGGCATGGCAATTAGTGTGCTGAGACGTTCTGGTCACCAGCACTCCTTTCTAGCAAATCATCAATTGAAAAGTAGCTATAAATAACAAAGGTTTTGTGGATGCGAGCAATGGGAACAGAGTGGTGGAAAGCGTCAGGTTGCAGGCCAATTATGCAAATGCGCATAGGAAGGAGGACAAATATGGCTTGATGGAAGCTACCCCTGTTCTGCTACGTCTTATGAAATTATGAATGATTGAGGGCAATGGTATTTTTTTAATTATATTAGATTTAATGGTAAAAAAAGGGGCATTTACATACATACCACCCAATTCCAATGTATTTACATATCAACAGCAAGACTCTTTTTTTATATTTATATTGCACATTTATTTCATATCAAATTAAAATATCACTTTTTTTACAAACAGATCATTTAAAACATAAAGAATTGAAAATATGGGTTTAGGTTTCACCATAAATTTTCATATTTGAGTGAGAATTTGAAAAATGAATGAAAGAAAGCAGTTGATTTGTAAATAGCAAGTTTTGGGAAGGTTGTGTGTAATTGCCTTTATTATATTATATATATATATATATGTGTGTGTGTGTGTGTGTGTGTGTGTGTGTGATGCAAGAACCTGACATTTTTTTTTATTTAATTTGTT
>NW_018165318.1:1175168-1183238 GCF_001263595.1 Phalaenopsis equestris | reverse complement strand
TATATATATATATATATATATATATATATAGTAAAATGATTGACTAGAGGGCGAACCCTCAACAAACCTCTAGTGACTACTTCGAGGCAAGACTACAACATATGAGCTGTGGCGTTGTATGTATGCATTTTTAAAACCTATTATCAGGATTGGAAAGTTAAAGAGTTAAATAAAAAAAAAGATCTTTTTCGGTTGGGTTGAGCTCTCGAATTCGACTCCTTTGAATTCCTCATTTTATTTCAAATTAATAATTCTGAAAAAAAAAAGTTTGACTGATAAGTGTTTATGAAATGAGCCGAAGAGTTTGATGTGTTAACATCCTTAGTGTGAATATTTTTTTATACGTCACTAACAAATTTTTATCAGTCAACACGAATTTCGATGCAATTTTTTAAACAAGAAACATTCAAACTTCGATTAAGAGTCATCCAATGCTCCGATTTCAGCAAACTTATAGTCAAACTGATCGGCTTGATTAGACGGACCTAATGATATAAAAGTCAGTCCAATTCGAGCCAAATCAAGCCCAGATCAAATCATTAAACCACACTTGAAGGATTTCCGGAGGCATTTGAAGGTCAAACAGATATCAAATCTAGCAAGTTCATAGTCGAATCGAACATCTCGACAAGACGAATCCAATGAACCCAAGATTGGTCAATTCCAACATCGTTAAGGCACTCAAATATCCATCAAACTTCATCTGATGAAGTGAAGCTCTCCGGACCGTCCGATCAAAATGGTTCATATTCTTGCATTGATTGCATTCAAAACACTATAAATAGAGCCTCACCCCTCACATGAAAGGAGGAGGCTTAAGAGAGAACTCGAGGCTTTGAGAAGGAGCTCAAGTCCAAGATCATCATCGTTATCGTCGATCGGCGTCGATCACCAGTGGCCGTCGACAACCACCGCTGACCTCCGTCGACCACCGCCGCTCGTCATCGATTATCCTCAACTACCATCGATCACTGCAGACCTTTGTCAATCACCGCTGATTAGATGTCATCAGTCGACGATGTAACTTGGAAAGCTAGTAATCATTTCCCGCCTGTGGGACAAGGGGGATATGTAATCATCAACTTATAGTGAATTTTTACAACTGGGTCAGACCCCGTGGTTTTTCCCCTTTACGGATTTTCCACGCAAAAACTTCTGGTGTTATCACAACTTGATTTATTTTCATCTGAGTGTGTGTTGAATCATCGTGCAACGCTAAGACGATAATTCATTACTCTACCGCTGTGAATTTTTTAGCACGTATCAGTTTGACGCCGTTTTTGGGAAAGTTTCAATCCCACAACTAAAATACTTACGCGGTTTACTACATGGCCATCAGACACAATGTTCGTGACAACAGAGCATCACAAATCCAAGGGCGGCATGCTTCTTCATCTTCTTGCCCTGGAAGACGTTATCCTGCTAACGAAGGTGTTTAGGGTCCTATAGAAGATTAAATGCATAGAATGAAGAAGTCTCAACTAGAAATCCTACGCGACGTACGAGAAACATACCGCTCAACAAACGCTGCCCACATCATTAACTCTGCGACGTACGAGAAACATACCGCTGGGAAGAACTGGTACTGGCCCGCCTCCTCAAGAAGGAACACATCCCATGTCAGGTCGTGATGCTGAACTCCTAGATATCACAAGTTCCACTCATCCATCTCGTGCAGCTCATCCGACATCGCCACATCTTCCTACCATTTCAGATGATGTCATTCGTAATGAACTACGACGCCTCGTCCGACAAGAGTTTCCCCTAGAGAAAAAGGATCGTTTCTACACTCACTGCAACATACATGAATCCTCTCCCTTAGTGGATGCAGTCCTCCAACACCCCATCCCAACAGACTTCAAGCTTCCGAACATCGATACATATGAAGGGATAACCGACCTCTACGAACATATTGATCATTATCGAACTATCATGCACATTCAACATGCCTCTGATGCACTGTTGTGTTAGATTTTCCCGGCTACTCTTAAAGGACAAGCTCGAACCTGGTTCTACTCTCTGTCATGGGGCACTGTAAACACCTTTAATGAGCTTGTCAGACTGTTTGTAGAATAGTTCATAGCAAACCGACAGATCATTAAGGATTCATCTCATCTCTCGGGAATTTGTCAAAGCAAAGGAGAATCATTGAAGGATTACTTCTGCAGGTTTTCTACTGAATCCCGGCAGATCCCGGAAGTAGATTCAGAGTTACTAAGAGGAGTCTTCCTTGGGGAGCTCCGCCCAGGTCCTTTCTACTCATCGTTGATGCAGGAGACGATTCATTCTTATGCTGACCTTGTTCACCGTGTTGAGGCACAAATCTCTGCAAATGAGGTCATTATTGCTCACAAGGAACAATTTGAACGATTGGGGGGCAAGCGCAAGAATAACGCTGGGGATACCAATCAATTCTCACAACGAAAAAATTTTAGGCCACAAGGGAATCGTGAGCAACGATAAAAAAAAGAATACACGCCACTCAACACGTCACGTGTTAACATCTTAATGAGAATCAACGATGAAGAGACTATCAAGTGGCCAAAGCCGTTAAGAAATCCAAATGGTGGAGACCAGTCTCAATATTGTCATTTCATTTTATTGTCATTTCCACCATGCAAAAGAACATTCAATAGAAAGATGTTTTCAATTAAAGGAAGAAATTGGATGTCTAATACACCAAGGTCACCTAAGTCGCTACTTACAAGAACAACGTGAGGGGAATCAAAAGGGAACAGTTGGAGTTATTGAATGAGAAGTATAATTCCAACTCATATTATCTGAGTAAAAGATTGGCTTATAAACTCTTAATTTTATTTTAGCAAAATTTTTATGTTACTTTAAAATATCATTTCAATGAAATTTTCTTATTTTCTCACACAAGATTTTTGTGTAGAAAACCCCCTTGAAGATGAGAAGCTATAACCCTAAAAGTCAAGCCCAAGAGGCAAGACTCGACGGGAAGATATGGTACTCCTAAAAATCAAGCCCAAGAGGCAAGGCTCAATGAGAAGCTACCATACCCCTAGAAGACGAGCCCAAGAGGGAAGTCTCGATGGGAAGCTAGTTGTGGACAAGGTCCTCACTAGAAAGACTCCATGAGAGCAAGTGGTTGACAGGGTCTCCACTCAAAGACCTCAGAAGGCTACAAGCCTCAGAAGGCACAGGTACACTCAAAGACCTCAGAAGGCTACAAGCCTCAGAAGATAAAGTGCATAATAATTACTTAGAAGGCTACGAGCCTCAGAAGAATTTTGCACAATTAAGAAGCCACAAAAACTGTGGAAGCAACAAAAAAATACATTGTTATCATCTATAATTGTCACATCAGATGAATAAAAAGGCTACAAATACCAACATATACATGTACAAGGGCTACAACAAATCAGTTCATCTTCAATTAGAGTCGGCATCATTTTCCTAAAATTCTGGTATTTCTGATGATCGTCAAGTGGTCTTCAGATATCGCCACCACATAAACATGAAAATTCTCCCCTCATGGCAAAACAAGAAAACAACATCATTTCTTCATCACTTTCATAACGTGCCAGAACAGCACGAGAATCTCCTTCGAAATATGCGACGCTCCACCACAATGTGTCGTGTGGTCGCAACGCCCCGCCGCAAAGCGTCTTCGCGACACCCCGCTGAGATGCTCCGCCGCAACTCTTCGCCGCAACGTTTCGCCGCAACGTTTCACCGTAATATTTCGCTGTAACGTTTCGTTGCAACTCTTCACCGCAACACTTCACCGCAACTTGTCACCGTAACGTTCTGCAACTCTTAGCCGCAACGTTTCGCCGCAACACTTCACCGTAACATTTCGCCGCAACACTTCGTCGTAACATTTTGTCGCAACACTTCACTGCGACTCTTCGCCACAACGAGAAAGAAGATCCCGTTGATTGTCTGCTACGCAGGACGGGGACGACTTTCTTCTTTTGGGATCACCTTCTAAGCAGGGACGTGGACTCCACCTTTTTCTCCTCTCCTTGGTCTATTTATAGGCTAAAAAACTCCCTCATATTCATCATAAAATTAATTAGTCATTAAAAAAAAATAGTTATTTATTAAAAAAAAAACTTTTCATTTCATATTCCTTCAATTTTTAGCCTTTAAAATTTTGCCTTTATGACTGAAATTAATTAAAAAATAAATTAATAAAAAAAGCTCTTCACATTTTGTGATTTAAAAAATATACATTTAAATGTCTATTTTTTATTTAAATTCTGGTGCAATCGTGGCCCTTGGAATTCTTTAATTAATTAATTAAATGACCCGTTCTTTAATTAATTTATGTGCTTTGTGGGCCTCGGATTCCTGCTCAGCCCATTCAGCGGTCAGACGCCTGTTCAGCATTAAATGAACTGTTTTTTAATTACTTTCGACTGCTTTGTGGCCCTTCGGATTCCTGCTCAGCCCGTTCAGCTGTGGCCCGTTCAACATTCAACTGCCAGAAGTTCAGATCAGCGTTCAGCCCAAGAGACCCGTTCAGCGTTCAACCCAGGAGTTTAGAGACTCGTTTAGCGTTCAGCCCATTCAGCCTGCTTTGGGCCTCCTGCCCTGCTATGGCCCCACAGGTTTAATTAATATATCTATTCATAATAAATAACAATTTTATTTGTATATTGATTATAATAAAGTATATATATAAAGTTTTTATGCATTACAGGAATGAAAAGTCTATAGATCTTAATATTTTCGGACGAAAAAAATGATTTTGCCCAAAAATAGGGGGGCAACTGATATGTTACCAACAAATTTTCATCAGCCAGCACAAATCTCGGTGCGATTTTTAAACAAAAAACATTCAAACTTCGATTAAGAGTCGTTCAGAGCTCTGATTTCAGCAAACTTATAGACAAACTGATCAACTTGATGAGACGAACCTAATGATATAAAAGTCAGTCAAATCCGAGTCAGATCAAGCCCATATCAAATCATTAAATCACTCTTGGAGGATTTCTGGAGACATTTGAAAGGTCAAACAGATGTCGAATCTAGTGACTTCATAGTCGAATCGAGCATCTCGACAAGACGAATCCAATGAGCCCAAGATTGGTCAATTCCAACATCGTTAAGACACTCAAATGTCCATCAAACATCATTTGATTAAGGGAAGCTCTCCGGACCGTTCGATCAAAATGGTTCATATTTCTGCATTAATTGCACTCAGAACAGTATAAATAAAGCCTCACCGCTCACATGAAAGGAGGAGGCTTAAGAGAAAACTTGAGGCTTTGAGAAGGAGCTCAAGTCCAAGATCATAGCTCAAGTCCAAGATCACCCGCGCCATCATGGATCGGCGTCGATCACCACTGACCGTCGACAACCACCGCTAACCTTCGTCGACCACCGCCGACCGTCATCGATTATCCTCAACTACCGTTGATCACCGCCGACCTCCATCCACCACCGCTGACTAGATGCCGTCAGTCGACGTTGTAACTTAGAAAGCTAGTAACCATTTCCTATTTGTGGGACAAATGACATATGTAATCATCAACTTATAGTAGATTTTTACAACTGGGTCAGACCCCGTGGTTTTTCCTCTTTACGGGTTTTTCATGTTAAAACTTCTTGTATTATCACAACTTGATTCATTTTTACCTGAGAGAGTGTTGAATCATCGCGCAACGCTAAGACGATAATTCATTACTCTACCGTCGCAAATTTTCTAGCACCCTTTATTTTTGATACAATTAAACCATCAGTGTCAGTAATGCCAATCCTATTGTGCAAAACCAGGGAAAAGTCATGAATGCTACATTCTTTAAATGGATTCATATTAATACGGCTTTATTTCTGTTGGGCTTTTTATTCTCATTTTGATCTCGCTCTTCCACCTGAGCCGGACCGGATTGGACTCGGCGATTCCGACTCGTGCCGTATGCAGCAGGAGTACCGAAATACCACACTTGAAGTGGGAGACCTAAATAAGCTGGGCCCCGCATAGCAGAGGGAGATTCTGGTGAGTGATGACTCGGTTTGGACTCACTAAATGAGCTGACCGAGTTGAGTTTCGTCAAGCTATGTGCTTCCCTTTCTTATGTTCTTGATTAGTTTAACCTTAAGTGACCACTATATGACATTTTAAGATTATCAAATATGAATAAAATTATTAAATAAAATACAATAAAATACAATAAAATACAAAACATACGAATGGGATTGACTTTTCTAATTTTTAAGAGAATAATTATTACAATTTTTAAACTTAGTGTCGTCACATCTAAATATACGATTTTTTTTGCTTATTGGTAACATAGATAATATTTTAAAAAATGATTATCATTGTGATGTATAATAAAGACTTTCAAAATGATTTTAAATTGTTATGGGTCATGATTATTGATGATATTTAAAATATACTTGATAATTTTGATTCATTAAATACATTTATAAAAATAGCTTTTAATTAAATATTTGAGGCTGATTTTACAAACATAACACGTAATTAGTATGTATTTATGTATCTACCGTTATAGTTTATGTTAGATATAACTCATATTACCAGAATTTGAAGTCTCTTTGAATGAAGAGATGTCTCTTGGAATTGAAGAGTTGTGTCTCTTGGAATCTAGTGGGTTGGGGGGATCAGCAAGAGCGCAGCGAAAGCGTTGTGGTCTAATCCACATTGTTGCATAAGAAACTCCACTTAAGGGGCTGAATATTTGCCAAGATGGAGATTTGTTAGGTATGACTCATATATCATAAATGAGACAGATGCCAGAGCAGAGCGAAGCCCATGAGCGGAGTGGAACGGAAGGATCTGTCCAATCGAAGGAGTTTCATTATGCGGGTTGGGGGAGGGTAGGAGGTGTGGGGGCAACACCCCTCGGTTTGGTACATGGGTAATTTAAGTAATTACATATTGTATACGCCAGAGGCCACACCAATGAGTCAAACATTCGCACTAATAGTTATATATATATATATATATATATCATGTTTGTAACCATTGGTGAGTCATTTGAGTCCCTGAGATTCTGAATCTTGTATTCTGTACCATTTTCTGAATATTGACAAGGAATTCGCCACTCTGCTCCCGAGGATGTAGGCATCTTTGCCGAACATCGTAAATCTCTATGTTTTCTTCTGGATTTGTGTCGATTCCTATTTTTCTTCGCCCTAATTTCTCAACAGTTTCATATTTATAGTTGTAACAGTTTGGTGATATAAATCTTTGCATTAAAATGTGTATTTCACTTCTAAAAATAATTAATAGTGATATTCTTGATGTGGTATTAATGATTTGAGCGGTAAATATGTAATAATTAATATGAAAGTTTAGGTGTTAGATATATAAGATATTGTGTGGCAATTATGTAAATGCCCCCCTCCCCCCACTCATATATTTTTATATTTCATATGCTCCAAACACCCTTGGATTATTATTAAAATTTATGAATATTGTACAATAAGTAGCCTACAATTGAGGTACTATCTTGACTTAATCATACACAACAAATGCTAAACTAATAGTTCAGAGATACCGACGATTGCCCACATCAGACAAGAAAGTTCTATCAATCTCCAATAACATAAGATAAAATAAATTAAGAATAGATGATATGTTGTTGGTTTAATTATCTTAATAAGAATATTAATCAACCAATCGAGTCATTAACTCATTATTATTTAGCACAAACAACCAAATTATAATGCCAAATTCATGTGTTTTTTTGTAATTATGCGAATTTTTAACACAAAACAAAAATTATTGAATACAACCAAATTATATAGACTTCAAATTCCATCTTTCCATCTCTCTCCAATGCTCTCTATGTTTTTCCCTTTTTTTTTTTTTTTTGGTAATGATTATTAAACCTTACAAATGAGACCGAAAAATTAAAAAAATAATATATACTTGAAATGGGTTGATAGATTTCAGGGCACTAACTAAATAATAGTTTTAAAATTATTTTTATTTGAATAGTTATATGATAAAATAATAATTTTAGAATGTAAAAATTCAAAATTGAATTGTCATAGAGAAATAAATAATAATAATAACAATAATAATAATAATAATAATAATAATAATAATAATAATAATAATAATAATAA
>NW_018165318.1:1172833-1174920 GCF_001263595.1 Phalaenopsis equestris | reverse complement strand
GAAATATATATATATATATCATAATGTGTATAATTGGTGAAGTTCAATCTTCATTTTTTGCATCTTGGTGAGCTCCTAACATATAAATATTTAAGAATGACTTTTTATGTTTATTTAAATTAACATATTTTAGCATTACTATTACACATAGAATGCTTTATTTTTTCAATATTTTGTATTATAAATCTTAATTTTACATCACATGTTATATGGGATATGCTTCAAAACATATTAAATTTCTAGCTGTAAGAAATTATGATTCAGAGTATATGTTTCCTGAAAAAAGGGAAAAATGAAGATCACATGTTTACATAAAAGCCGGAATCTTATAGGCATCCTTATAATTGAAGAATGCTGAGAAAGTTGCTATTGAGTCGAATGAATGTAATGTGCTGTTTCATCAAAATTAGTTCTGCTGACAGCTCGATGCCAATAGATCTGTATTCACTTTTTGTTTTTTTTCTTAAGGACTTGTATGAAAATAGCAATTTGAGTAAATTCAATTTTTTGTTGGTAAATAAGATGAACATTTAATTCATATTAAGCGAATAACTAATCATAACATAATCTTAGTAAGGTGTAAACGAACCGAAACAGAGCTTGTGTTCGTGTTCGGTTCGTTTGAAATTTAGTTTGTTTGAAATAAGCTCATGTTTGAAATTGTTCGTGAAGTCACTGTCATGTTCGTTTCTTAACGAACGAGCCGAACACGAGCTGTTCGTGGACGACGACGAGGCAGTTTGACATTTCTAAAATTAATATATATAAATAATATATTATATTAATTATATAACTTATATTATATAAATATATAATATCTACATTAGTATATTACTAATATAGTATATTAATATATTATTATTATTAATTTATTATATATTATCACAAAATTTTTATATATAATTGTTTTAAATTATTTTATATTTCGAACAATAACAATTCGAACACGAACGAGCGCATCACTGTTCATGTTTGGTTCGATTAACTAACCGAATGAAAAAAAATTATTCACGTCTCATTTAATTATCAAACGAATCGAACACGAACTCTTTGGCAAAACGTACACAAACTGTTCTTTGACCGCCCTAAATGTCAGCATCTATTGGAATAATATCAGACTTCAATAATAAATCTCAGCAGGACTGTAAGACTGTCAGGATTCTATGAACTTCTAGCATGGAAAGGAAAAAATGTATTTTTTCATAACATAATGTTAGTTGTTATTCTCATTCTTAAAAAATAAAATTATTCACATATATTCTTTAAAATTTAGCAGTGCCAACCACTGACAGGCTTAATTAATTAATTATGATCTTGATATAATCAAGTTTTATCGTTGGTATTATATGGAATTCATAATATCTATATAACAGAAGACAGCCATATCAAATATAATCTTAAATTAAAAACAAGGTCATAATGCATGCTCGGTGTATATATTTAAGGAAATGATGTATTTGATCTGAATTTCAGTGTTGCTCCTAACTTGTTTAAATGATTGAAAGACTGAAATGGGTTATCTTATCCATCTGATTTGGCTGTTTAGATTTACACAAAACTAGACTATATATTCCTGAAATTATAATTATAAAATTTAACTATTACACCTTGGGGGCTCCTTGCACATCATGATAGGAAATGAGGACCTTGTATTAGATCTATTACATTTTATTGGCTTCCTCCAAGATTTTGGAAATGTGATGCTTTGTAATCTTAATTATAACTATTTAAACACATTTTAATTGGACTATGATTTGTGGTTCTCTCACATTTAGAAGGTTTTCATGTAAAAAATTCTTGTGTCTATTATGTGTTGCATTACCTTTTAATAAGGTGGGATCTAAAATTAAGCTAAGATATTAAACTCTCTCTCTCTCTCTCTCTCTCACACATACGCGCGCGCGCACTCTCGCACACATTTTACTATCATGGTATTTTATTACAAATTTAATATGTTGACACCTATGAAGCACAAACATCGATATGGGGACACAGACACGATACAATACGATACGTGGACATGATATAATTGAAGAAATAGAACACGACACGTCATGAATACGTTTTTATATTTAATTAATCATTAA
>NW_018165318.1:1145646-1172625 GCF_001263595.1 Phalaenopsis equestris | reverse complement strand
TATATATATATATATATATATATATATATCATTATTCTTTATTAAAAATACCACAACACATGCATATGGAAATTAATTTTTAAAATTACATATAATTTATTTCAAAAGATTTCATCCAACTTATAATCCAAATTATCTACTAATAATTAAGAAATCCTATGATTACAAAAAAGGATTTGTTAATGCTTGGCTTCGAAGATTATTAGATGCACCTTTGATGCTCGATTTTGATGAATATAGAGGGTGCTACATCATGAAGAGAGATGAGACAACTTAAATTATGTGGTATAATTAAGACTTTACATATATTTATAATTTTCTAACTCTCGTGTTTCATCTTCTCGAAATCATGTCAAACTCATGTCTGATGTGGTGTTGAGGTGTGTTCTGGACTTGTTCGGGCTTAAAAGAATAGAAATATATATTCTATAGTGTCGAAGAAGAGTCAGGGCATGTCAGATAAGTGTCAATGTTCGGTATGTGTCCCATATGGGTACGACACATTTTTGGAAGTACTGGTGTTGCAGAGGTTGACACCATTTACTAGAGGAAATGAGCTTATTTCCGACGGAAACAAAACAATTGCAATATGTTTCAATTTTG
Source organism: Phalaenopsis equestris (assembly GCF_001263595.1). Taxonomy (NCBI): domain Eukaryota; kingdom Viridiplantae; phylum Streptophyta; class Magnoliopsida; order Asparagales; family Orchidaceae; genus Phalaenopsis; species Phalaenopsis equestris. Next base: position 1,172,022 of record NW_018165318.1, on the reverse strand, counting down.
TATCTTTGGTAAACCGTCGATTATGGTCGACAATCGATGACATCAAAAAAGTGTAGCACCATCATCAAAAAAGTGTAGCACAATCATTAGAAACGTGTGATAATGTCGTCTGCAGGTGTCAGTAATGACCGACGATCCGTGCCGTCGAAAAACTAGAGCATAAATCAAAAAAAAATTTTGTGTCGTCAGATTATAGGCTACATAAATGGTCACCTGATTTTAAGATATTGTTTCAAAAGACAGTTGGTTTGTCGTCACTAACATAACCAACGATTATGGATTGTCGAAAATTGTGATATTTTGTTGAAAGATTGATGATAAGTCATCGAAAATCTATAGCTTCAGAAAAAAATTAAGCCTCTTGAGCACTATAATTTTCATACATATAATCCTAACATTACAATTTCCACACAATACAATGAACTAATACAAGCAGTTATTAACTAATATCACAATAGTAATTAATGCAGAAACTATAAATAAAAATTAAGGAAACATTGCATTAAACCAGCCAAAATGAATAATTGTACATAAAAAATAATATTCATTCAAATTAATTGTTCTAAATTAACAAACAAGAAAAAACATCCCTACTCGTCATCCATTCTCTCACCATCTTTCTCGTCATAATCATCCTCCTCTCACCACTTTCCTCTCCGTTGTACATGACTCAGTGTCACATCAAAATCTACCTTCATCTTCAACACCATCTCCGATCTCATTTAGGCTAGTTGGGAGGAGACCTGGGCAACAACCTCGAAAACAATGCTGGCCTCAAAATCAAAAGTGCGATAACCTGCCTACAAAGCTCTTTCTCATATGTAATTGAAGTTGACGCACCAGATGAACTAGAGAGACGAGCGTCATAGGTTGACTTTTGAACCCCAATAAGTAGACCCGACCATTTTTCTTCCCTATAGTAGCCTCCCTCCACAGCTCGTAGTCGGATGGATCACGATCTGTGATCCTAATTCAACTCAACTGCCAAGATCAACTCTTCTTCATTCTATGAAATGTCTCCTATAAAAAAATAAGATTAATGAAAGTTAGAGTCTAGAAAAATTATAATAGGTATTTGAATTGTAAACTAATTAATCTTGCGAATTATGTGGGTTGCCTGAAAGCTACTGTGCCCCCACTATGGTCTGACTATCGCTTATGAGTGCACGCATGTAACTCTGAAAATGATGGGTCCCGTCCCAACTCTATAGTATGTCAAATTAATTAAACAATTAGCATACATTTAATGTACAAAAAAAAAATTTAATGTAAAAAATAAGTATCCTCCCATGCGGTGTATGTGGTATCACCCCGTCAATGTGCTTGGAAAGCCCCATGCCTCCATTGTCAGAGCGATAATTCAATTTGTATTGCTCTCTCTTCTTCTAGTATTCAGAAGAATCCTAGGACCTAAGCAGCGAGGTAACACATCATCACTGAGCCATAAGAGGTGTTGATGTGTCATCCATATGTCCCCAAACATATGATGAAGATGGTCACTCCCCTTGCGTTTAAAGTTTATGCAGATGTGGGCCTCTTCCTCAGGTGGTCTGGACCACTATTTCTGCTTAAATGAAATAGGAAATGCTAGATTGTTAATCATAAATATATAATAAAAGATAACTATGTCTAGTATATGCCTTGAACTCCTGAAACCACAAATCCCAAACTGGGATAGAAACCTATTTACATGATAAGTATGGATGGTCGAACTTGCTTCGAATAATGTCTCGAATGGAATGAATGGTCTGTGTGGGTGGAGAAAAGCTACAAACAACATATCGTTAGTTATCTATTAAATTTAAAAAAAAACACTCTAATGTTAGTATATAAAAAAACTTACGTATTCCTCACAACTCGAAGCTGAAAACTATTGCATGTGGTGCTGGCATTGGATGACACACCTGTGCTAGCTGGCAGCGGTGCTGGTGTGGTTGTCGGGGCTGGTGGGATATAGCTAGTTGGGGACGGTGCTGGTGTGGTAGACGCAGCTGGGGCGGCGCTGGTGTGGTGGTAGTGGTGGTGCCTACTGAGGTTTACAAGTGTCGATGTTGGTAATGTGGTGGATGTGCTTGCATCCCTAACATTGCTTCCATCGCCTCGTCAGCTGACAGTTCTCTTCCTTCTATAATGATCTAGGGTGCCTCGTCCCTCGATAGGAGGGAGGTCACCCCTCCCTTTAGAATGCATCTGCAAGCAAGAAAGAAATATTAATTAGTCCAAGTAAACATACATTGAAACAATAAAGTGCAATTTACAAACTACTTAAGCTAAAAATACAAAACTACATAGTAAATATAAATGAAAAATATAAAGTGCATGCAATATACTGACTACTGAAGCTAAAAATACAAATTGAAGTAATAAATAGAATAAACTACAAACAAATCAAATTGAACATAAACATAAAAGTTTGATTTGAGCTAAAGCTCGAATTTTATAAACAAGCTCAACCTTCAACATAAATAAATAAATAAATAACTTGAATTCACCTTGTGTTCACTCAAATTTTATAAACAAGTTGAGGCCATTTTTCTAATTTCATTCAATGTTTAAGTTTAACCAAGTATTTTTTTCAAATTGTTTAATGATGTCCACAAAGTGGAGGGATAAAAAAAAAATTGTGATTATGCCAAAACACCTCCAAGCTATGAAATACACACTTTTAATAATAAATGTTGGTCTTTCTTATTTCCTTTGAGTTTTAAATTCCAATAAGAGTTTTAAATAGGTGAAATACTGCCAACAATATAAGGTGCTCCAAATGTAACTCCATGATACAACAAAACAAATACGAAGATTTAGTACTACAATTCCATTGATTTTTCCTTCATGTGTTATTTTTTATCACTTTCTTTTCCGTCATTTTCTTCTTTTAATAAACCATAACCTCCAAAACAACTTAACGAATCAAAGTCATAGTTAACCCTCTGAAGCCTGAGTTTCAGGGGCTGAACCAAGTTATGTTCATGGAAACAATGAATTTGCAAATTTTTTTTATATATTGTTAGCATTAATTGTCAATTAATGTTCATGGAAACACTGAATTTGCAATTTTTTTTTATTTAATGTTGGCATTAATTGTCAATTAAGCTTGTATGAATTTATATAGAAACCCTGATTATTTTGTTTATTTATTTTTAGGATTTATATAAGCTACAAAACATTTATAGAAAATGTCCAAAAACACTTCCCATAAAGAGCTATACAGGACAATAATATATGTTAAATAAGTATCTCTTCACGCTTTCAAAGCTTTGGAAAGTATATAAATGTTCTAAATACTGATTGAACATGATTAAAATGCTGAAATTATCAAGCAACAAAATAATATCCTTTCACTATATTCTCAATTGCAATATGAAAAAAGTTAATGGTGGATTTCATGCATGATAATTAAGCTCTTTTTTTTTTTTTTATTCGAGAGGTTTTGTAAGTTTATTCGAGAGGTTTTGTAAGTTTAGGTTTTGTAAGTTTTATCCATGTCATCGTACGCACATCCGGATGAAACACGTAAAATTTTCTCATTTTTAAGGGCGATTGGATGTGGAATTTCTCTTACAATAAGGGCAGTATTAATTATAAAATAATGAGATGAAATTAAGGAAAAAAAAACTTAAGACATTTAAATGATAAAACATGACTTAAAGTATCATGTGAAATATCAATTTTCTCTTTCATAAACATAAATCACATTTAGGAGTCCTCATGTTTTAAAATGATTGTTCAATGATTTCATTGTCCAAGCAATTAAATGTACTGTCATTCTATGTAATTAAATAAAACAATTAGATATGGTTTGTATAAGAAGTATCTCATTCAATATATTTGGAGAAAGTCTTTTGTGTTTTTTTCATAAGATAAAATATATACTTTCTTAGCTCTAATCTTATCTAGTAGTCTTTATTTAGACACAACTAAAATCATATCATTTATGATGACTTAATCATCCTTTTCAAATTTGATCAAACTTATTTTATTATCCTCACAGTAGACTTCATCGAGTGCAAATTAAAAATGTGAGCTATATTATGTAAAACCATATGTAACACATGCTTCACCAATTTGCTTACTATTTCACTATCTTGCTATTATATAAAAAATATCATAGGAAATTCAACAAAATAATCAAATTAATAAGTGAGCTAAAAGGTGAGCCCCAACAAATTTCTCGAGAATGTGAATGAGAACTTTATAATTTAAACCTCCATAACTTAATAATAATCCACTGCTCAGCTGTTCAACAACTTCATTAAGTTTTTTATCCTTTAAAACTTATTTTATAGTATTAAATTCCAAAAAATAGTTATTAAAATGGACATAATATTTAAAAAAGAACCAAGTTGAGCATGTCTTTTAACCATAACTACTACCGTTGAATGAGCTAAATGAGCAACACACACACACAGTTATATAATAATAATAATAATAATAATAATAATAATAATAATAATAATAATAATAATATAATCAACATTTTTATTCCATTAAAATCACCATGCACGTTGCTTGTCTCATCATAATTTTAGCCATGTAGACTTGCAATGCTCAACCCATGTTGGAAACTGTTTCAATTGCTCACACAAACACACACACACACACACATACATACTAAGAAAATGTTTGATTACAAAGTCTATTACAATAACATAATCAAGTTTAATAATCATTTATTGATGAATAATACATTTCAGAACTCATTCAATAAAATTAAATATATCATTATCTAAATAATTGATGTTGTATTTAAAGTTTCGGTAAAGTCACATGCGCAATTTTCTTCTAAATGTAGACAAGATGAAATTTAGTATTCCCTAAAGCATTTGAAAAATAAACTTGTGATACTTTAATCATGCTATTTTTATAATCTTCATATTTATCATGACCAAGAATGACTAAGCCTTTTGTAGAAGGTATCATACACAATCAATAATGATAGTTCATCATGCCCAATAATCCCTTCAAACTTAACCCCAAAATCTAATGTAAGCAAGTTTAATGTATTGTTTCTGATTCATTAAATGGTTACATTTGTTACAAACAATATTAAGAGCATTATTAACAAGATAAATATGAAATAAAAAATATATATATTTTTTTTTTCAAAACTTTAGAGCTATGGTATCAAAATTATCACCACTATTTTCTTAATATCAAAACTATAAAATAATAGAAACTAATATACTACACCTCTTATAACATTATTCTCTAACTAAATATCATTGATGGGGGAGGCGCTTATGTCATACTTGCACTAAGATTTTTTGTCTTGGAAAAAGTGATAGTTGGGGGTAGTCTTTTTTTTTTCTTTGGGTTGATTTGTGTTCACTATAGATTTTAAAAAAATTAAATATAAGGATCAAGTACTACATTTAGGGAAATAATATATGCTATAGGAATTATGCATATTTGCATCGGATATATCAAACGTAAATCTGACATAAATTCGATTATATTTAAATTTTATCGTCGGATTTGCATCTGATTTATGTTTGAATTTTTTCAATGTTAATTTGGGGGTTGGTTCCATTCAATTAATGAAAAATAATTCTGATGCAAATAATTTGCATTGATTTTGCACCGTCGTTGCATTCAATTTGTTTATACGAAACGTGCATCAAAATTTGCATATGAAAAAATCAGACGATGGCTATTAGCGTCGGATTACCATCTAACTTGCACTGGAAAATATTGTAGAAGGACGAAATCTAAATGTCGATGTAGTGTCGGATTTGCATCTGAAAACTGATGTAAATTCAACGCAAACCTGTAACACAGAAAAAAAAAAATTTAGAATATCATTTACGTACTCACAACCTGCACAAAAACACATTCCACCTTATATACCATAGTAAACATATCCACATCACAATTCAAAACTCTAACTATATCATTAATAAAAGGAAAATACTCACATATCATCCCAATTAAAAATAGTAAAGTTAATCCAAAAAAATCCACAAGTATTCAACATAACGCTTACAAATAATAAAAAAAAACATAAAAAAACTACTCATTATCTCCATCCTCCTCCTCCTCCAGTACGGATGTCATTGGCTACATGCCTCGACTATCTGCTAAGATATTCACCATGCGTGCTATAGAGTCCTCGACTCTATTTTGGTCTTCTAGCATATGCTCATGCAACTGGCGGATCTCTTCACTCATTGCAACTACCTGCCTGACAAAAGCCCCTTGGTTTGACTGTGAGGAGCTCGGGGAACTAAGAATGGGACAACGGGAGAGCTCGACCTCGAAGGTTATGCCCTTCGCTCTAAGGTCATAAACCCTCCACTACTTCCTCCCTGTTGCCTTGACCCAAAGCTTGTACTTTGAGTGCGCAGAAATAGACTGACTACCAGTGCTGCTGGCTAAAGTCTGGGTCTGAGAGGCCAAGTGACTCTCTGGAAGCTGCTCGAACACCTCCTGCATGATAAAAACTAGCGTTTAATTCACACTTTCAACAGTTAGAGTCAAAATAAGCTTTTAATTTAATGTCTTTAACTTACAACAACCCGTCGGGAATGCTCCGAGACCCACAACATAGTTATCGAGCGTCGATGAGTTCAGATACACAACTCCACAAAGGAGGGAGCATGACTCAACTTCTTGGTCTATGTAGCGCAAAAAAATGGTTAGCACTAAAAAAATTGATCATCCAAAAATTTAATTAATGTTTAAATATCTAAGAAAATCATACCAACCTCATATAGTGCTCCGTACGAGGGACTGATCCGCCAATATGAAGCGTAACTCCCTTGACCCTCTTTGTCGCCTGGTTTGCTCGGTTCATCTTCCTTTTTCTGTCATAATCAAGTGAGGCCTAAGCTGCGGTCACCTGACCCCAAAGCCCCTCACCAATTCAGGCAAGTCGCTTGCCCCTTCGGCTAGCTGTCGTGAACATGCTGACAAGATAATGCCTGCCCAAAATCTCGAAGATTTGGCAGATCTACTAGTGGTGCTCAGGGAGCAAGGTGAATGATCTCTGCAAAATAAAAAAAAGAACCTATGTGTTAGTATATTAAAATAAATCAAATTTACAAATCTGATTCAAATTACATTATCATACCTCAAACTAGTTGAATTATAAGTCCTGAGTGGCTACATGTATATACTTTCATGATAGATATGGCTCATCATACCCGCTGCTGATAATCTTTGTGATACTGGTGACAAACAACTTGGGGGAATGAATCTGTTTAAGAAACATATTAGTTACCAAAAAAATATATAACATGTAGAATAAACATAATACAGGGTTAAAATAACTTACAAGTCCCCCTCTGATAGTAAATGTACCCTCGAGAGGAAAGAGTTGATGAACCAGGCTCAAGAGGTGTGCTAGTAGCAGGTGTGGGAGTAGGTGTGGAAGGAGCAAGCGTCAGAGGAGACGGAGTAACATTGGGTCCAGGAGCAGGTGTCATAAGAGGGGTGGCAGTAGAGTGTGCGGGAGCAGGTGCCACAGGAGGTGTAGCAGAAGTTGGTGGGGGAGGAGGTGTCACCAAAGGTGTAGCGCGGCAGGTGAGGTAATAGGTGCAAGAGAAGGTGTAGCAATAGAGGAAGTAGTGATAGGAGTAGACGACCTTCTCTTCTTGTTGCGATAGGTGGTCTCAAGGGTCCCCAGAACACGGAGTCTATGAGGTGGCTGAACACTTGTACTACTTGATGCCATCTACAAACAAAATAATGACATTAAAAATATGGAGGGAAAATAATCATAAGCAAAAAAAATCGGTGTTGTAAAGGTAAGACACTAGTAGCAGCTATGTTTAAAAAAAAAAGAAAAAGAAAGAGTAGGTGTTATGCCTAATAACAACAAAAGTAAAAGACCAAAAGTAGTAGTAGTAACAACTAATTTAAAGTTTGTGTACCTACGTTATTAAGTTTCATCAAAAGAACACGCCGTTGAAGATGAACTTAAAATTTCTTCTTCAATCTTTTCATCATCCTCATCCAAACCATGAGCAACCTCTTCAAAAATCCTTGTGGTATTCTCTAGCGCAAATATTTCATCATCTGTGTTACCTTGAATATGAAAATCTGACATATTTTTTCTATTGGTGAATTGGTTCTGTAGAACTATGCAGCTCAATAGTTTTTTTTTTAGTTTATTTTTTATGACCAAAACCCAATCAACTTTATCCATTACTCTACCAAAATATTGAAGGTAATAAACATATGTAGCTTGGCATGCCAGAACAAAATGATCAAACTTTACATACCATTTTTTCAATTTAACCTCACTGATATCGTAAGACTTGAGTGTTCGGATTTCTTGATTTGGAACAAGATCGAATCACTGACAATTGAATGAGTACACAATGTAGCTGGCATTGCCTGAATATTGCAATTTAATGACTTCATCAAGCATGCGTAATAGCAAATATCGTCATCTGTGTGTGTGTGTTTCATTTAATAGCGACATCACAATTATAAATTTTTTTCCCTTTACACCAGAAACTAATATGGAATATATATCTATTTACATGAAATATCTGTCATGTAGTAACACTACAATTAGGCCCATAGACAATATCTAATAATCTCTAATATGTGATTTTGTTGGTCATATTGTGAACCTAAAACAAATAGAGATGTACCATTAGTGTAACTTTAAATGCGACGAACAAATTACCACATGTGATTAGAAGTTTTCATCATACTTATGTATAAATTTCCCAACTCTTAAGCAATCAAAGTCACAAAAGTGTGTAAATATATATGAATTGAGTGTTATGTAAGGAAATATTTCTAACCCTAATAAGAAAGGGACATTTATATGCATAGCACACAATTCCTATATATTTACGCATATCATTCCTACAAATTCAAATTTACACATGTTGAACTAAACTCTAAATAACACACCAAAAATAGCATAGGAATTGTGTAGCATTTCTATAAATACATAGGAATTATATGGCATATCTACAAGAATCGAACATTAGGTGTTATATATATAAATACATTGGAAGTGTAAGGAAATGTAACTTAATTAAATCCTAACTATGAACAGTAAACCATAACCCTAATAATTGAAGTTTAAGTGTCACGTATGTAAATACATACAAAGTATGCGATATACCTTAAACTCAATACACGCCGAGCCCTAAACTTTGTCAGCGACCGAGACACGTCGAATCCTAAACCGCATCAGCAGTTGAGAAAATAGAATGAGAAACAAAGACGAGAAATATAATGGTTACCTTTGTCAACCCTACCACTGTCATCATCATCAAGGAAGGGTCACCCAGAAACATTGCCACGAGGAAAAAGAGAAGAAAGGAAAGAAAGAGAAAATCAGATTTTTGAGTCAGTTTAATACTGTCAACATGATATTATGATACCTAAGAAGTTAAATCCATTAAATTCAATTGATTGTAGGATTTAATGAATCTGGATTTATGTCATCAAAATAAATGGAACATGAATTTGTAATCTATTTATAATATTTTGCTGGATTTATATAAATGATAACGTAAATCTAATTAAAACTCTCGTACCAAACACAGCCTTAATGTTGCTAGAGCTAACAATCACTGTTAAGTCTGTTGACTGTGGCCAGCTAAGAGCGCCAGCAACTGCAACAGCAAAGATTAATGATACAAGCCATCACATATTTATTGGAAAACTCTGCTCTGGCGTTATAATCCCTTAGATTTTTTTTTTTTTTCCCCCTCAATCCCCCTCAATTGCTGGTTGCTGTGGTTGCTGATAGTTGCACAAATTGACTTAAAATAAGAACTGTTGGTTGGCTGTGGAGACTGACTTCACGTGCTGTTGTTTCTCTCGGCTGAATTAATTATGGACATGCAGCTCATGTGTGGTCATAATTTTTAAAACTAACATGTATTTACATATCCATATCATATTATTTTAAAAAAAAAATTAAAAAAGTGATATTTCTTACAACTGTGAAATATGTAAATAAGAACTGGGCGGTATGTATGTAAAAGCCCGAGGTAGTTAACTAGTCATCGAGTTTGTCTAACACTATATCTGCGAACAATAATAAAAAGGTGTAATTATATATGCATATTCTTCAAATATTAAATATTTATAAACTGATAAATTTTTTTTTTTTACTTTCATTTTCTTAAGCCTCGTCCAATTATTAATTTTAATAATTAGATTGTGACAGATGCAAATAAATGTGTTTTGTCACTGCATTATTTCTAGTTTGGTAGTTCTGCAATTATGATGAATTTTGATGTAAATCTTTATAGAAATAAAAAATAATATAATAGTATTAGCAAAACTTACAACATTATTTGATATTAAAATATTTAGTGTTATAAATATACATATGAAAGTCTAACTATTAGATATGTAAATGCATAAGAATTGCGTGGTATGTATGTAAATGCCCCCATTAATTGAATAGAAGACTAAAATCTGCTACAGAAATAAAAAAAGCTACAACAACAGTTACCAATCGATTTCAAATCTTCTAAAATCAGAAAGAGTTCGGCAGTTGTTAATTTAAGTTGACAATTCTAGAGTTTTAATTGGCGTCTTGATTTGGAAATATTTCTAAAATATTTATGAAGCTTTTAAGTATTCATGCGTTTATGGCATTTTTGATGGTGACTTTGGACCGCAGATCTTGATTATTGAATGTTACCACCGTCAGTGTTCCTCTCTCTCTCTCTCTCTCTCTATATATATATATATATAAGAGAAAGAAATGAAGGAGGCTATTATACGAGCCCCCAACCACTGCAATGTGTCTAACTATTCGAGGATCGCCCTCACTACCTGCAAACTGGCCAGAGGAGGATTCGGGCCCGTGACCTGAGGGGACTTGCGAACGTCAAAGACGCTGCTCTACCAACAGGTTACTGCTGACGGCGCTTCTATATATATATGCCTAAGAATTTCATTCCGCACGTAGGCGAGATTGAACCCGCATACAAACTTTGTCAGCTAATGAGTCACTGCAGGCGGCACAAATGTTTCTATATATATAAATATATAATGATGATGAGTGATGACGATTGTAAATTGTTTGCTTGGTCAATTCTTAAAAATAATTAAAAGTGAACAAAAAGTTTCATTAAATTTACACGAAAATGATTATTAAGAGGGTACCCTCACTATGTACATGCCTTTCAAGTCAATAAGGAAAGAAAAGAAAGCACTCATCACACTTTTATTGAAGTTGCTAGTAAAACACGATATGAATCTCATCCAAAACGTTTGAGTTAGGGCTGACCCGAATAAATTTTAAATCTTGTTTGGGTCTAAAATTTTGACCCTCTCAAATTGTAGGTTAGATTCAAATTGACTAGAATGATCCAAAATTAACTCGAAATCAATAATAGCCCCATTCATCATCCAAGAATACTTAATAGCTTTCGTTGCATCATCCATATGAAACAAACCAAAGTTTGCCTTGCATGATCCTTCCATGAAACTACGGGAAATCTTTTAAGTTCTTTGATTCCATGGAGCTACCACTCCTTAGCCTCGTTTATATATTATACATATGAAGACTTAGGGAAATGAAAATGATGGTTTGTTTTTGCTGAAAAAAATTGGAGCTCATACTTGTAATCCACATCTATGGAAATCTTATAGCAACAATAATAATATGGAAGTTGTAGAAAATTGCTCGATTAGTGGATCAAATTATATGAAAATCTCATATATTAGATGGGTATTCGGGTCAAGTTTAAGTCAGTTCAATTAATGGAAAGTATGATGTGGTCAGATTTTTTACCTTTTTTTGTTGATTTATGGTCAAGTAGATTCATATTAACTCAAATTCATGCTTGGTCTAACCTGACTGGTTTAAACTGAATGGGCACCCTAATTATTGTCAAAATTTTCAGAAGAGTTTACATGCCTAATGCTTAAAATTGAAATGTTTATATGTTTAACATCCAAAATTATTATTTACAAATATCATCCTCAATTCTTTTAAAAACATACAAAATATCTCCGCCGCCAAACACTATAGACCACCGCTCGCCAGCCACCACTGCTCACCACCATATTTCTCCCATGTTTGTAACGTCATATCTAATATACGGCTGTAACACAACACGATATTGAAGATCTAGCAATAACTTCCAGCAACCTTTTTTGGATTCCTAATGTTTTACGTACATTGTATATGGACAAGTGTTGTAGCTGGTGCAAAATTGTAACCCTACTCCATAGTTGTAAGAAAATCTCGTGTCTTTGTAATTATACACTTATATTGGATTACTTTAACCTTACTAGGCCTCAATTTTTTTTCATTTTCCGATTTCCATGTAAGAAATATATCCATGCATTTTACGACCATTTTAAAATTGGCCCGAGGCCATGTAGAAACGTAAATACATAAATAAAATTGCTGATTTTAAAATCCTGAAATTTTTAATCCTAAATTTTATTAGAGATATTTTTTTCAAAATTAATATTTATAACAAATATTTTATCCTTATGAGCCTTGTTGTGATTGTATCTAGACAAATCACAAGAATAAAAAGTGAGCATAGGCAATATGTTGAAAATTAAACACTCAATATAAGAAAATAAAAGGCCAACATCACCACTGGGTTGGCTAGAATCCCATAAAAGAAAAAGTGTGATCCAACTCCGATACCATATCCTAAAACTATACAACAAAAATATAATGTAGAACTAAGGTAAGTAGTGAAAGATTTTGTGTTAATGCACATCATAGAACTTTCAACCCTTCTATCTTGATGAATGAGCGTCACATTTAAAGAATAATATATATTCCCGAAGGAATGAAATATTACATTACAAAGATGGGTTTGATCACCTGAATGATGAAGACCTTCATAATGCTACAAAACAAGATTGTTTTTGTTACCTTATGGGTTTAAAATAAATTTTATTTTATTCTAGATTCGTGCTCCCTACAAAGCAAGCCCTGATAGTTAATCACATTCCTAGAGTTGTGAGCCCTAAGAAAAACTCTCAATGAATATAATTAATTAGGTTATCGAGATTGGACTTTCTTAATTGAAGTATTGGAGGTAAAACAAGGATTTAAATTGGAAGAATTAAGCTCAAAGTGACAGGACTTACAATTTAGTGATGATGTTTAACAAAAAAGACTAAACAAAGGGATTTAACCATCCAGGGAAGGAGGTTTAACAGAAGGATAATGATTGCAAATGAGTTTAAAAAGTTTGGTAATGAGTTTGATTTAATCAGGTGAGGTCAAAAGATAACTTATGTTAACTTAATTTTGCTGACTAAAGTGATTGAAACACCTGAACTAAAGGACAAAGTCATGGTGAGAAGGCTTTCTTGATGAAAGTGAGACACTAGACTCTATAAAGAATCCTAATGGGTGGATTGACCTTGACTTTGGGAAGAACATCTCCAATTAGGATATCCATGACATTTTATCATCTCGGGCACGTTGGTTTCCTTCAACTATAACCAACCTCATAGCCAAGAATCTTTCTTGAGTTTTATGATCATGGCATGTAGAGGTTTCATTAGTTTGAAGTGGTCTGAAATACATTTGTCAGTAACCATGAGTTACATTATTTTAGGGTATTCCCTCTAGTCTCAGGGAGTAGGTTGTTTGTTTTATATGTTCTAGTCCTTAGCATTAACTAGGACATCTGTTAAGCTAACCTAGGTTTATATACTTAGACTAACCTAGGATAGGTGTACGATCCTCAATTTTTTGTGTCTAAGTTGGCTAACCAAGGATTCATGTCGAATCTGCCTAGGTTTGTTTTTTTTTTCTTCATCTTGATGTGTTTTAGATGTTATTTAGGGTTAAATATTTAATTTGTGTTTTGTTTGAATCCTCAATTTGGTCTATCGTGGTGAAAAATTAAGGTTTTCCTAAGTTTTGAAGTTTGGTTTTGTTCTTAAAATTTGGGTGTTCATGGAGAGAATCATCTTGTGAATGGTTCTCCTCCTTTTTTATGTATTATTTGTTGTTTTTATTTTATTTTTGAAAACTACACATGAAAGACATGAAAGAGAAGATTAAATAATATGATATATGAAAGCCTACATTTAAGCCTAAATTAGACTAGGGTTGAGCTGAGGTGAGCTAAGTTTCCAGCCAAGATCAGCTCAAAATTGAGTTTAAGTATGATTTGGGTTAACTAGCCTAGTTAGAAGTTGGCCTGGGTTAGACCTAAGTTGACCTGGGTTGAACCTGTGTTGACCTAACTTGACCTGGGTCAGACCTATGTTAAACTTAGGTTGTATTCGAGTTGACCTTGGTTGGGCCTGAGTTAATCTGGGTTGGACCTGAGTGGTCCTGGGTTAGATTTAGGTTGACCCAGATTAGAACTGATTGAACTGGTTCGGACATGTGTTAACCTGGGTTGGACTTAGGTTGAACTTGGGTGGACTTTGGTTGACTTAGATAGACCTAGGCTGTACTTGGGCATGGACTTAGGTTAACCTGAGTAGGACCTTGGTTGGATCTGAGTTAACTTGGGTCGGACCTGAGCTGAAATGGGTTGGACCTGAGTTGACATTGGCCCGACCTGGGTTGGACCTGGGTCAGACTTAGTTTGTACTAGATCAGACCTAGGTTGATCGAAGTCAGACTTGGGTTGGACCTAGGTAAATCTGGGTTAGAATTATGTAGATGTAGGTTGGATCTGGGTTAGACCTGGGTTGACCTGGGTCGGATGTGGGTTGACGCGACTCAATTCACTCTTGTTCTTTCTCTCTCTCTCGATCCTCATGCCAGGTGTGAGCTACTGGACAAATCTAGTTTCCACATATAAATCTTTTTGAATACAAGAAAGTTTAGTAAAGAAATTCTAACAAAAAGAATATTAATTTTCTTATCTATGGCTTTTCTTATCATTAAAATGTGAAAGCTATATACTCTCTTAATTTGTTCTCTCTTACATTGAGCTTTTTCTATAACTAAAATTTGATAAAATAGCCCGTTTGTAGTCCGCCACTCCGCACGTGCCACTCCCTCGCGCGTTGGCAGGCAGGAATAAGTACGTGGGATCTTGAGCTCAGAGTTCAAAACAGGAGCAGTAATGCTCTCGCGTCGCTTGAATTTATGTTCCCGTGCCGAGACAAAATTTCCGTAATTTCTACCCATTTTGCATAAAACTCCCTAGAATAGTTTAATTTACAAACAGTTGTTTTTAATTACAAAATGTTTGAAAAGGAAAATATCGAATTTCATATTAATAAAAGGATCGCTATCTTCTTGAAATTAATGCAGTGATTCTTTTTCCGGAAAACAATGTGTTGGAGACAAAGCACTGTTGTCTTTATTAGTTGCGAGCTAAGCATATTTTGATGCCATATGGTTTTGAATGAATGTGGCGGCATAATAGTAAAACTTATAGGCATTTAGAATTCTGGCTTTGTGTATTAAATTTAGGGGACAATCAATGCAATCAAATATAATTTTATTTCCTCTGAATGGTAGTATAAATGGAATGGCAAAGATGTAATTTGATATTAAAATTTTTATTGTATTAATGTTTTATTTTCGGATCATGACCTTTCAAGTCAAATTATGAGTCGTACAATCAGATCGGCCACCGATTTAAACTAGATAGCTTGGTCAAGCATTTTGACAAATTGATTTGGCTAGTCATTTGTGGCATATTAAGAGGTGCATCCTCCCCAGCAAGTAGGAGTGACTTAGTCAATATGCCCAAAGGTTGATTAGGGTGACAAAATATATGGGCCACATTTTTATCTACATTGTTCTATATTTTATTCCATACTTTATACATTGTATATTTTCTTTGTTGAGTGGTATTGTATCTAGTGCACCTCCTGCCAACTCAACTTATAAATAGAAGAGGCCATCATGAGCAATAGGGAGGGCTTCTTTCGTGGGGATTCTTCCACCATGAACTTATAGGAAAAGGCGAAATAACTGTAACCCAATCTTCTTATCTTCTTTGAATTTTTCGTCTCTCACAACTCTTTTCTATGTGATTTATTCACGGATATATTAGAATCCAACATCTTTGTAAATACAGTAAGCGTAAATCATGCCACTAACTAAGCGAAAAGTTTTTCACATATATATAAAAATCCAACTTTCTCTATGATTTAATATTATTTGATCAACGTGGGATTCACTAAGGAGTTTGTTGTGTGGTAGATGAGCGACCTAAAAAAAAAAAGCTAATGGTGATGACCAAGGATGCCTTGGACCGTACTTCGAGAAAAAAGTCACACACTAGACGGCCATCTAATTAAATCTTAGAAATCAATGCCAAGTAGTTAAGGTATGACCTTCGCTTTCTTGCATACTCACAATTTTTAGCATGAGCTTAGTCGTTATGTAGGATTTATTCACATCAAATTTTATTGTCTTTACATTTATGTTAAAGCATGTTGATTGCCAGTGTTGAAACATGAACCGATGTTATGTTCAATTAACCCTACATATCAATCTGTTCAAAACTAAATCAACTAAAAGAATTTACATTTCGATTCAGTTTGAGTCCGTCATAGCCGAAAATTATATATACAATTCAGATTTCTGTATTTCAAATTTAAAGTCAACTGATTTGATCAACCAACAAACTAATTCAACCTAATCGATTGTATGTAGACCCTGACTTATAACGGCCTCTCTTAAGTATATAATAAAATTAGTCTTATAGCTTGGGATATTTCTTATAATATTTTGATTGAAGTGAAATTTATGTAATTTGCATGATATAAAAATTTTCTATTTAAATGGTTATATAATTATGTATATTATTGAAGTTTTACTTCATTAAGTTTGACATAAACCATTTTTCCTATCTCATTTGAAATCTTAATTTTACCAGTGATTATAGTAATAATGTCTAAATAAATATGGAGGAGTCTTGCAAATATTAAACTCATTCTTTCATGTTTGATGGTTTTTCATTGAATTTTTATTTCCAATTCTAAAATAAAATAGTTTTCTACACAAACGCGGCATTTGATTGTCTGCACGCTTGAAGAATGTTTCAAAGAGGTCGATTTCATACTACACCTAAGCAACCATTGAATACACGTAAATTGACAATATATTGATTTTTTCATAGTGAATATACATAAATGGTAGATATATTGGTACTGCCTACGATGAGCTAGGCATGTTCATTTAAAATAATAATAATAATAACAATAATGAATAGATAATTTTTGCTATTAAGTTCGTTTATATTTTTTCAAAATTAATCTGAATTTGTTTTATGTTAAATGGAGGAAGCAGTGATAATAAATATGGTTGAGGCAGGGGGTAATTTTAGTAGTTTGATTAGTAAGAGTTTAATTACAATATTGCAATAATTATATTTACATGCCCCACAAAATTTTTGTTTACGGTTGCAGTTTTGAGTCACGCACATTGCCCTGTGAGCTCAACTTTCTCGAAAAAACATATCAAAATGCTTCTCTAATTATTTGTAGGGATCCATTTTATAACTTTGGAATCATAAGGTAAAATTTGAATCTCCACCATACGAAGAACCTCGGTGGAAAAAAGATGTTCCGACAAAGGAAATATCTTATCAAATGATTAGAGAACATTTAGAATTATGTAAAAACGAGATCAATGAACTTCTAAATAAAAGAATAATAAGAAATTCCCAACAAGCCTGGGAAAATAGAACATAAGATAAAGAAAGAATGTGACTATATTAAAAGAAACTTATATTAATAAAAAGTAAAACTTACACGATGGAAGAGTTTACATAGACTAGTGGAAGATTTTTTCATGCACACTTGAAGTTCTTTCAAATCTTGCACACGGTATAATTAGCGCAGATCCTTTAAATAGACCAGAGTGGACTCCAAATACTCTTAAATAGAATAAAAAGTGGATGTCAACATGAAAATACAACTAAAAAAGAAAAGTAATAACAAGACAATGCTAGGGTTCACTTTAATTAGTATAACATAAAAAATATTTCTTACGGTGGTAAGTGGTCCCTACCACCGATTGATATTTTTGATCTGGTGTGTGGTTCCCACCAATAACTATGCTTCTAGAACACTCACCTTTTCTTAGGGTCTCAAAATTTATGGGCTTTGATAGTTGGTCTCGCATGTTGTTGGATTTTACTTGAGATAATTCTTCATCCACCGAATCTTCAAAGTCACCAATAGATTTGTCATCACTGCTCCTCTAGATCATAAGGTTCTGGAATCTTTTTTAAAATAATTTATCTCATTTTTCAATAATTCTCTTCTAAATTTGTTCTTTGGTTTCATGAGGGGGGTTTTCTTTTGAACCCTCTCAATTATTTCAATGAAATAGTATTTTGCAAATTTTGTAGGAGAAATATGATTTGCTTCATAATTTTGCAGGATAGTGTTAATCTGTTTAAAATTTTCTTCCTCGTTAATTTGAGACCACCATTTTAGCAGAAATTGTCTCTGAAGACAAAAACAATTAAAATTTATCTCTTCCTAAAATAATATTCTTAGATCATAACCAAGGAATGTGATTGTCAATGAAAAAGTGTGTCAGATTGCCGTTGAGCCAAAATTTCATTTGGAATCGATTGAATTGTTGGACATAATTCAACATATGCATCACATTTTTCTTTGATGCTATTAAGTAATATTTCTAACCATGCATTGAAGTAGTTCCACCATCACTAGAACTATATTAAAATATATCTTGTAAAAATTCTTTATTGATAGAAAACATTTAAGAATACTTTTTTTATTTTATTGGAAAGAAAAATGGCCTTCATTATTGCCTGAAAATAATTACAATAATTTATGGAAATTTGATGTTAAAGATTTGAGAATAGAATAATTGATCTATCCTGATAGGGATTTAGTCCCCAATCTCTATGATGGATAATAATATATATAACACATTTGTTATACATATATCTTGATTAATGTCATTATAACTATGGGTAATTTCACACTTTTGAGCTGCATCAAAATTGTTTCATAGACTTCTCTAGTCAAGTATGATTCAATTGGGAATTATGTTCTTCTAAATATCTATCAATTAAAAAATTTGTATATTTAATATGGTTGCTTCTAGATTAATTCCTAGAATATTTGTTTTATATTTTTAGCAAAATATGTTGATTCCATAGAAGTCGATGTTAATACTTCTTTAAGTGTTTTGGGTGCCATATTTGCCTTAGATGATTCTCCTATTTCATTTGTTGGAGTAATACCATAAAAGTATTCATGAAGGTCAATTTGATCATTTTTTTTGATAATTTTCTCTTCCTCTTATAGCTGTGCCACCTCCTCTCTCGCCAACCATCACTTGATTTTCAGTAATCCTGATTATTTATCGTTTGATTTTTGCCAAAGCCTACATTTCAATCACTAAAACTAATGCCCACTTTCTTGGTCACTTTCTACTCTTTTTATTAGAAGGATGATAAAGCAAACAATTGGTCATCACTTGATTTCATATGTTTTTAGTTAACCTTCACCCAATGTCCAAGATCTTAATTGTCCATCATTAAATGCTTGCCAATTTATAATGCTCCTATTAATATTTGAAACTAGCCTTCTTGGATATTATTCTTCTCATATGCAAAGGGAAAGATCAAGTAAATCACTATTCTTCATCTGACACTCTAAATCGACCATAGTTTGATGTCAGCTAATGTTCAACACTTATCAACAAGAACATTGGATGCTTGCCTTTCTAGTTGATGTTCATCTCCCTTTAAGGGGAATCACCTTGCCTTTCCATTGAGCTCGCCTCTGACATTCCCAATCAATCACCTTCTAACATTAACCAATGTCTTACATCTACTAATTATTGATATTTAACTTTCATTTTCTAATCATTAACTTTTTCTTATATAAAGATAATGATTGACTATCACTCAATATCTAACATTTCTATTAACATAAACTTATATAATCATTTTTTCTCTCTAAAAGTAATATTTTGATAAAATGATGCAAGAGTACTTTTTACTCTTATAAGAATATATAACTTGGCATTAAAAATTAATGAAATAATCTTACTTATCTACCAACCTTTAAGCCAGAACCATTGATTAGGTTCATATCCAATTAATTTTAGATGATTCTAATAAAACCTATAAATGAAATTGTGACATAATTAAATTTAGTTATACTTCTTCATGTGTAGCAAGAAGGATCCTTTATTATTTTGCTAAAAGTACTTAAATTGATCAATAAACATCCTAAGTTAGTTATTAGAAATTTTGATTGCTATGCAGGAATGACACAACCACTTATCTTTTGAGGGTTAAAGGTAAGACTTTATGAAAAGTGGATTCATCTTTTATTTAAAAATGGAGTAATAACAGAAAATGTTAGTGTGCTTATGAAGGTCAATTAACTCATAATAAATTTTAATTATATGCATTTGAACTTCTTATAAATTTTTATTAGTGAAATCTTTTAAGCATGAAGAAAGTGCACACACTTAATATTCATCTTTATTGAGGTGGCCCAATTTTTTTGTAGGAATTGAGTTACTGATGATATTTATATTGTCCTTAGAACTCTTATTAGTGATGCAAAAATTGTCTATTATAGATAGAAAAATGGTTTCAAATGATACTAGCCTAGTTGTCAGTTGTTTGAAGGCCTCCATAATATTTTAAAACTATGTGATGCCATGATGATTTTCTTTAGATGACTGGTGTCACATAAATGATGGATTTATTCTTTTTGGCTGATGATATCAGAACCCATTAAGGCAGTGATTGTAATTATTCATAAGAGGTCGAGGGGTGAGTTCATGACCATGGAGAATAGAATCATTAAACTTTCATTTTTTGCTAGGAGATCTTAACCTTATTTGGCCTTTTAACTCTAAGTGAATAGTGAGGGGATCCATAACACATTGTTGAATCATAAAATTTTATAACAACATGAAAGTTTTTATATTCATACTTTATCTTATTCTAACATATTTAGCCAAGTCTCTAACATAATGAGTGATTCATGTGATGATGATTTCTAATTTGGGTTTCTTAACAATAATGCTATTTATTGTTACAAGAAGAATGTCAATGGGATTATTAAGGGGGTATTGTGTTTCACATAAGCGGTGCCAATTTCATACATGTTAGAAGAATGTTTATCAAAGTTGATCACTCCAAAGAACACCATATTTTGTTTCAAATCACTTCTTGAACATAGCTAAGAAAAAGAACGAGGTTATCTTGAGGAAGGTTTTATCAAGTGACCACATTGAGCAAAATTTGGCATTGCTCAAGTCAAGGACATAGGGAGATTACAACATAGCACTCCCATAATGGGATCATCTCATTTATCTTGATCCATTGAAGGGAAAATGTAGCTTTTTGCTTTAGGAAAGGCATCCTTTTCCTTGATAATCTAGCTAATGGAAGTGAACAAAGCATATCACCCTTAAAATTAATGCATACTAACATGTTGTTTGATTAAGAGTATTATAATTCATTTGAAAAGTAGGATTAGATGGACATGAATATTTTTTCGATAAATGGTTATATAGAATAATTATACCCTTAATATGATTATATGATAATGTAGAATTTTTGCATGAAGAAACAAAAATGAAAATAGATCTTTTTTATTATATTCTTAATGAAGAGAATTTTTTAAATATTTTTATTTAAATTAGTAAAAAAAAAGGGCATTGTCCTTTTGATAATATGGTTCTTTTTTTTCCTATTTTCAATCAAGAATAAAGATTTAGAAATAAATTGCATCCAATAGGATTTGAAGATATACCAAATGTTTAGAAGACCTCTGTCCTATCCATTAAATAATGGACACCTTTCATTCCTTTTTTCCATTTTTTTTTGACAAAAGATTCTTTCAAATTCTTACATAAAAATAAGAAAGTTGTAAAATGAAATTGATGATGAATTTGTATATCATATGAAGTTAAGGAATGAGTATGTAGCGAGTAGCAGAAATCAAACCCACAACGTTAGTGTGGAAGGCTAGGACTTATAGTTGGCGTACGTTTATCATTTTTAACATCTCTAATTAAAAACTAAACATGATATTTTTATTTCATTCAACTCCTTCCATCAAAGAACTATGTATAGAAGAGGGGGATTCTACTATAACTTGAACACTAATATCAAATTTTACTTTCATTGAGTGCAATGAGTCTGATGGAAATCTAAATGTAGGTGATTTGAAATTTAAAAATAATAAAAAAATTTTGGGATCATATGTGCTTGATTTTATATATATATATATATATATATAGACACACACACACACACACACATACAGAGAGAGAGACACATACAGGGGGAGAGAGAGAGAGAGAGAGAGAGAGAGAGAGAGAGAGAGAGAGAGAGAGAGACTACAGAGAGAGAGAGAGAGAGAGTACTCATTATTCTTGATGCTTCATCAAGAAATATTTTCTCATGTAACATGAATCTAGAGGCATTTTCTTAGCAACAAGCATTCCATATTCAAATTCAAGATCATTAATGACCCTGATTTTAACAAGTTTATAGTCAAATTGATTGTCTTGATAAGACAAAGCCAATGATATGAAAATTGGTTCAATCCAGGTTCAATAAAGCCCAAATCAATCCATTAAAATATATTTGGATGCTTTGAATTATTAATTGAATGGTCAAATGAACTCAAAATTTGACATATTTATAGTCAAATCGAGTATCTTGATGAGAAGAATCCAACAAGTCAAATATTACTCACTTCCATGGTCATTAAAATTCTCATATCATTAAAAAATTTGTTTTGATCTAGGTTAATCAATAAAAAACCATTCTATTAAGTGGTAGGGAAGTTATTTGTCAAAAGATAAAAAAACCCCACCGAAAAGTCTATAAAATACATTTCTCTTCACTTGAGAAGGGAGAGGGGAAGAAGAGGAATTTGAGAGCTCGTTGTGTAGAGTAGTCCCGATGATAACCTTCAATATTCGTAGTTGCAGACAACCGTTGACTACCACCATCGACCGTCGTGCCATTGCCTGCTGCCTCTGACCACTAGGTGCTAGCGACCTATGTTTGCAAATGTCATAGTCTGAATATGATCTTTGTGCTTATAAAATGTATTAAACTCTCGACAATAACTATCAACCTCTGTAATCATTGAGCACCGTTGACTATTGCTTGTTGATTGACCACCGTAGACCACTGTCCGTCATTAACATCCAGCGACGCTTACCAAATACCACTAATGACTTTTATTTGTAAAACCTCGTAGTCTGAATACAACCATTGTGCCTAACACCTATATTGAAGACCTGATGAGTAAGGATTCCTCTGCTGCCAACCACAATTGACTATTTCCTGTCTGCCATCATCGACCACAATTAGCCATCCCCACCGACCACTGGCCATTGGTGGCCAATTCTTGCAACTATCATAATCATAATATGGTCTTTATAATAAGTATTGCTATTATAGCAAACAACTATGACCTTTATAGTCTAATACTATAGTTTTCAACTATAATATTTCTATCTAAATGTAGTTATTGTAACCACCGATAGCCCTTATTGCAAAATATTGTCTTTGTGGCCACCAACTTCGGCTTTTGTAGACGACAACTACTATTATAGTTTCCAATTACAACATTTGCGGTCAACTATTGCTATTGCACCATTTACTACAACATTTGTGACCAACTACAACTTACTGTTTGCAAATATGACCTCTATGACTAATTGTCACTATTGTAGTCACCAATTATATGCTTTATGGCCAACTACTGCCAGTGTCCATTAACTATAATCTTTGGTGCCAACTACTATTATTATAGTTTCTAAGTATGACATATGTGGCCAACTATAGTTGTTACAACTACTTATTTCAATCTTCACGATCAATTACTGTCTTTGTAGCAACTATAACTTTTTTTGGCAAATTGTTACTATTACATCTAAAAGTCAAATTTAGTATAGTTAAATTATGACTGTTATAACTAAACTGTTATTATACATCAGTGTTTTTCAGCTTTTTATTTTCATCATATCAAATTCAAAGGAAAATTGGACCCATGTACTTTCAATTACACAGTGGATTACTTTAACTTAGTCAAGCCGCATAAAATTTTCCCTTTTTCAAGGTTTTTCCACATAAATAAATCTGGTGTCTTTTTCTACTTCTCTTCTTTTATCAGTGGATGTGTTGAATTTTTGTATAACTCTAAGACTTCAAAATATCAATCAACTATCGTGAAACTTCAAGCACATAACAATTCTCCTAAATTTTAATGATGGAATTACAGTTTGAATGGCTAAATTAGTGAGAGGGTAGTATGCTTTATGCTTTCTAGGAATCAATGTAAATTTTGGTTGCTAATTTAAATATTTTATGATGATTTACAGGAGTAAATAACAACATCTAACGTGAGGGTGTTAAATTAAGATCACATGTTGGGTTAGAGTTTAACCTTAAGTTAACCTTATCCAATATAGTTGGACTTGAACCAGATTCTATTAGTAAATGGATCAAAAAATCTAACCCAAACTCAACCGACTTTCCACCCGACTAATTCGCACCCGACCTATATAATCAGTTTAACATATGCAAAATAATTATTCGGGCTAATTTTAAATTTGGGTTTCTTTTATGCTGACCAATCAAGTTTAAGTTGACAGATGATATGAATTAGAACAAAAAAAATTGAAAGTATTAAAAATTTGGATTTGAATTTGATAAAAATATAATAATAATAATAATAATAATAATTTCAAGTCAAATTAATAATAAACTAGAATGAGGCACAGTCAAATTTGAGCGCTGCACAATTCTCAGCGCCCGATCTAAAAGGCCACTTCACGTAATTTATCAATTTACTTTTCTATCCACACACATACATATATAATTGCAAAGATTCAAGGGGCTACCAAGCAAGAATGCCAACGATCCAAGCAAATACAAAATTATACTGCTGAAAGTCTTCTTCAAGTTAAAGGCGTCGAGAATATGAAGACCAGTTGGCTTCCTCTCCCCCTCCCTTTCCTTGGCCAAATTTCTTCGCTCCATCCCCAACTCCTCCTTTCTTTCTCTCCCCCAGCCTCGCATTTCTTCTCCTATTCCTTTCCAATTCACCATTTTCCTAAACTTTCAGATTTACTCCCCCTGATTTCGATCTCTTAAGATTGAATCAAAACGTCTTGAATGATACCGACGTTTGCGCTGTTCCTCCTGTCCTGGCTCCAACGAGCGTGTCTTGGCAATCCCTAACCCTCTCTCTCTATTTCTTTCTTATTCCACGCTTGCCCTGAATGCATCCTTTCTGCTGTACCTCACCCGTTCCCGTCTCCCCCGTCGCCGGCGCTTCTTCCACCGTTCCGCTGCAACCGATGCCCACCCCTCCGCCGCAGTCGCCGCCTCCTGCCGCCCGCACAGACCAAGGTCAACTCCTTCTCCACTTACCCCACACGCGCAGCACTCGCTCTGCCCCAACGACCTCCCCTCCCCACTCCGCCACCGCCGCCTCCGCCTCCGCCGCCTGCGGTAACGGTTTTCGATGGCCGAGCGTCCCTTCCCTATCCGCTGACTTCTCCTCTATGCGCATCTCTTTATGCTCACATAATACGACGCTGCTGAGCTCCGCCTCAACGACACGGTTGGCAACGGCATCGCGGGCATCCTCCACAAGTGGGTGAACTATGGCCGCGGTTGGCGTCCCCGATGGTTTGTGCTCCAGGACGGCGTTCTTTCCTATTACAAGATCCATGGCCCCGACCGCATCAAGCTCCACGAGCAGGCCGACAAGGGCTCCAAGCTCATCGGCGAGGATTCGCTTCGCCGCGTTAGAAGTCATCGCCGTAATGGATCGAACTCCCTCAACTCCATCCAACGCAAACCGATTGGGGAAGTCCACCTCAAGGCAATATCCGGGGAAATTCTTTCTACTGCTTTCTTGCTTGTCGATGAGTTTTGATTTGATATGTTGTTTTTTTGTGTACTTGCCCTATTGTTTTAGGTAGCGACAGTGAGGGAGAGCAGATCGGACGACAGAAGGTTCTCGATATTTACAGGAACGAAGAGGCTACACCTGAGGGCAGAGACGAGGGAGGATCGAGCGGCGTGGACGGAGGCTCTTCAGGCTGTGAAAGAAATGTTCCCGAGGATATCCAATAGCGAGCTTATGGCGCCCGTCGACATCTTCGTGGTGTCAACGGAGAGGTTGAGGCAGAGGTTACAAGAAGAGGGGGTGAATGAGGCGGCAATTCAGGATAGTGAGCAGATCATGAGGAGCGAGTTCGTGGCGTTGCAGGGACAGCTTGCCATTCTTAAGCAGAAACAGTTGCTTCTTACTGATACCCTCAGACTGCTAGAGGTATGAAGTAGAGGAATCTCTGCTCCTAAAATGTGCGATCCTGAATCTCTTCAAGAATACTGCATTCGTTCTTTATCTTGATTTTCGGAAAGATTTAGATGCTGTAAAGCATTCTTCATTGGCAATTGAACAAAGATCAGTAAACAAAGGCATATATATATATATATATAT
>NW_018165318.1:1141213-1145634 GCF_001263595.1 Phalaenopsis equestris | reverse complement strand
AAAGTATCATCCATCATATATATATTAAGATTCAAAGGTTCCTTTTAGTAGGAACTATTTTGTCTGACTGCTTAAATTGTTATCTTCTGCTTGTTTACGTTGTTTATACTTTTCTTGAACGTGTTTGTAGACTGTTTTTTTTGTGTGTGTGTGTGTGTGTATTACTTTGTTAGGTAGATGTAGAATTAGTAAGATGAACCAATGAGATGCAGTTCTCAATAAACATTGCAGAATTGATCATTTTTCAACATCAAGTGATCATTTAACATAAATCTTACTGTGGTATTTCATCTTTTGAATTTTCAACCGAAGTTAGATATCCACATTTTCTGGCCTCTTTAGGAGTTAAAAAAATTAATCTGACAATTGTCTACAATCCTTATTATTGTGACTCCCCTAAGAGATTTCAATTATGCTGAGAAGACTAATAGAGAAGCATTGTGATATATCTAAAGGATTAATAATATATTATCTACCGCTAAAAGTTCAAAATTTTCAGTAGTTAATGAGGGATTTTACAAATTTGGTTTTATTGCAACTTGTTATTATGAAAGTATTTTTGTTTATACAGTCAGGTGAGAATTCTGGTGAACATGCTGTTGTTGGCATGTCATGTTCTATGTTATCCAAGGTAAGGCAAAATATTTTGCTCAAGTGTTTGAAAGTGTGGGCCATGAGAGCTTGCTCTCGAGCTTGAGGATTGATCCCTCTATTAAGGC
This sequence comes from Phalaenopsis equestris, assembly GCF_001263595.1. NCBI lineage: Eukaryota > Viridiplantae > Streptophyta > Magnoliopsida > Asparagales > Orchidaceae > Phalaenopsis > Phalaenopsis equestris. Next base: position 1,144,915 of record NW_018165318.1, on the reverse strand, counting down.
TCTTTTGGAGTCTAGGAACTTGATACTAAGCAACACATAGTTTTCAGCAATATACTGTTTCACTTTCCCATATACTTAGATGAAATTTTGCTAGTCTAGGATTTATATTAACTTTAGAGTATAACGGTTTACAAGGGTGGTGGTGGAACAAGGATTTTTAAGCAAGCGGGGAAGAAAGGATTCACCCTAAATTTGTCAAGTGTGTTTGGGTTGTGGCCGGGGTGGGATCCCACGCAACGAACTGTTTGGGTCAAACCAAGAATACATGCTTCAAGAAAAGCATGGCTTATATTCTAGGGGAATGGCTACAAATTGATTTTAACGTTTGGTAGGATTTTGTTTGTGTTTGCCCTACCTTGTAGGATCACGTATGTGCATGATCTTACATATCTATATTCGATAGGGATGACTTGAGATTTAAAATTCATGTATTTTTGTCTTGACCTATGGAATCACGAAGTTGGAGGTTATATCTTTGAATTTTATAGAAAAACCTCATGAGACAAGATACATACATATAGATAGGGATGACTTGAGATTTAAAATTCATGTGTTATTGTCTTGACCTATGGAATCACGAAGTTGGGGGTTATATCTTTGAATTTTATAGAAAAACCTCATGAGACAAGATACATACATATAGATAGGGATGACTTGAGATTTAAAATTCATGTGTTATTGTCTTGACCTATGGAATCACGAAGTTGGGGGTTATATCTTTGAATTTTACAAAGCTTGGAAATTGATGTTTCACTTTCGATTATGATCTTAGAAGGCTTAATAATTTTGCTTTGGCTTGATTGGAGTTTGTTCACAAATGAGAACTGCACACTTTTGAGTTGATAGAGAAGCTCTTAGAGTTTTGAAATTGATGTGAACTTTGCTTGTATTTGTATATTAAAGAAGCGTTTTAACTATTGCTATGCTGTCTTGACCATGGGAATGGTGGTTATTTTATGGAAATGTCAAATGCTGGAATTTCCAACATCGATGTAAAGGAGGCTTATAAACAAAGCTTACTTTCTCTATAAGTATGGCAAAGCTAGTCTAGGAATCAATATTTGCTTAGGTTTCTTGATTTGAAATTGTATTTACTCATTTAGATTTGTTAATTTGAAGCTTTGAACTAATATCTTGATGAAAAAGCCAAAGAAAAATTTCCATTTTCATGAATTATGGCTCTAATTTGATTAATGCTCGTGGTTTGAGGTGTTAGCATGATTGTTTGTGTTTTTGAGGCTTATGGTTTATGTGTTAGCCTTGTGATATTGTCTGGACTTTAAATTTGGAGGTGGGCAAGGAAGCCCAATTTATATTAATTAGATTTTGGTTTGATATTTAATTTGGTATTGATTTATGGGATGTTTGGTTTGCTGAAAAAGGAATGAAGTGTAAAGGGAATAAAATATAATTAAAATGCAATGTATTTGAAATACTTTAAAGTTGTTTGGTCTTGTGTAACGTGAAAGTAGGAATTTATATTTTTGTATTTGGTTTGAAGAAAATTGAAATTAATATAAAACATGCTCTACGATAATGGTGGTGGTGACCAGTGGTTTTGGCGTCTGCAGCTGGTAGTTGGAAGTGATGATGGAGGACATACGTTGACGGGTTGTCGGTAGTGTTGGGGTTGGGACCACAATGGTTAGGTGGCTAGCGACGCCAAAAAGGTAACCAACTGTGGAAGGTGGTAGGCGATTGACATGTGGTAGGCAACCATTGGCGCCTTGCAGTGGGCAGAACACCGATAGGTGGTTGGCTGTTGATGATGAACGATAATTGTAGCAACAAACAACAATTTGCAGTGTATCTGAAAAAAGTCCAAATATAATGAATTCGACTTACATCATTTTTGAACTGTTGTGAAATTCTGAATTCACCAAATTTTACACTATATTTTATTTTCATCCAACGAATTCTGAATTCACCAAATTTTACACTATATTTTATTTTCATCCGACCAATCGTCAAAATTTGGAAAACTTCTTCATTTGATTTATTTTACACCACTAATGTAGGGAACCAAACAAACCCTTAATATCCAAGCCTTATTGTTATGTTGGTTGAGATGCTTGGAGAATTGATGAGTTGAATATTGACTTTTGTGTTCGATATTTAATATGCATTTGATAGATGAGACTAAAACTCCATTTATAAAGTTGTGTAGACGATCATATCTTACTATCTCAACTTTAAGAGTGCTTAAATGTGTAACTTACGACTTAGATGTTTGAGTCAGCTCATTGGTGGGTGTTATGACATTATTCTATAGGCATGGCAATTTTAGGTTATACATTGATTATATTTGGATGTAAATTGAGTTCGTTCTTTGTGTAAGCTTTTTTGAAGACTTGAACTTATAACCTTTGATTTAAAGAAGCCCATGAGGATTTATGATTTGTGTATGAAACTTTTGATGAGTTAGGCCGAATTAATGCAATAACATTGCACTTACAAACATAATTTATTGGAAACCTCAATGTGATTTGATTTGATGTTTTGATACTTCATTGAATTTTGGCTTGAGGTTGAGGACTTGTTGATTTGGTTTTATATTAGCATATAAGATCGATAATCAACCATGGGTATAAAAATGAATGAAGTGTAGGTTTTACATCTTCGCTCTGAGGCTTATTGATAGGTCTTACTTCCTTTCCCTTTAATTGAGGTGACTCGATGGTTGAGACTTTCGGATTGAAGCAAGGCTTGTAAGGTTTTGATTTAATTGACTTCGTTGATTTTTTTTTATGGTTTGATTTGATTACATTATTTGACTTGGCTTTGATTTGATTTGCTGATTAATAGATTTTGAAACCAATGTAACTTGCATTCAATTGAGGCAAATTATTAATGCCCCAAATTTGGTTTTTAGGTCCTAAAATACATTGTGCTAATTTGTTTACCACATACAACCTTTGTGTCCTTTGGTGGTTCGTTTAGAATTTATAAATTGTGATTTGGTGTCCTCTTTAAGGCTATAATATTTTCTGCTGTTGTTTTGCCAAGATACCATTTATGCAAGTTTTATTTAATGTTTTTTGTTTAATTTGAGAGAATGTCAGAGTTGACCAAGCCTTTTTTTTTAATAACTAATTAATGAGTTTGGTTGTACTTGGTTTTTGGTTTGCAGACAAGGGACATAAGGTTTGAGTTATGTGTTTTGTATAACATGATAAATTATTTTATGAGCACAACTTCTAAGAGCACCGATATAATTTGACCTACTTCCGGGGTTTATAGAGGTCAAATTAAGGTTTTGTATCCTTAATCAACTTGTGAGGGGAGATTCCCTCAAGTTTGAGAATTTCAACATGTACACACTTAATAAATATTTTGATATTCAAGCTTTGTTGGTTTTATCAAGCATACTAACCATAATGAATTAGAGATTTTATACCCTCACCCTCTATTGACGCTAAAAAACTCCCTCAAGTTTATTACTTATTAAGTTTTTTGAGATATTATGTATTTTCTTAGTTTGGTAAAGTAGTTTTGTCATATTACTTGGTTACATGTCACACCACCATAATTCAAAGCATCCGTGCTTTTTGTTAGATGATAAACAGGGACTATCTTTTGATCAAGAGTTTCTGGATCATTTTTGTTGAAAAAACTTGGAGGGAATGCTCACATAATTCTTATTGCCAATCTAGAGTTTCTGAATCATAATTCTTCTCTCTCTCTCTCTCTCTCTCTCTCTCT
>NW_018165318.1:1130763-1141197 GCF_001263595.1 Phalaenopsis equestris | reverse complement strand
TATATATATATATATATATATCTGTGTGTGTGTGTTTCCTCTTAATTTTTAATCTTACTAAATATATCTATCCTAAACATAGAGAGGAAATAGTTTTGAAATAAACATAAATAGGAAGAGAATAAAAATTAATTAAGGAGTTTCTCAAATTATCTCCAATTAATGCATCCTTCACTCCTTGGATGATCAGCTTGGGCCCATCATGGAAGGAGGCCAATCCTTCTAGATTTCTCCACTCCCCCTTATGCTGAGTTGTAGATGTTGTAGGGACCTAGGCTTGGTATTAAACTCTGAGAAGTTGATTAAAGAAAGAGCTTATGCCTTGAGATGCTTCTCGAACTGAGGTACACAAAAAAGACTCGAGGCTTAAGCCTCACTGTCACCAATAAGTCTTATGTCCTTTTCATTTGAGGCACATACTTTGAGGCTTTATGCCTTGAGATGTTTAGGCAACGCCTCGAGCAAGTTATGCAATATATATATAGTGTTGAATTTTTTTTGAATTAATATATTTTTCCATTTTTATCTTGTTTTACCTTCATATCTTATTATATTCTGATTTGATGTTAGGATACTAATATGTGACATTATTTTATATTTCATCACTAATATATATATATATATATATTGAAAAAGCCCAAGGGCTAATTTATTAAAACGGAAAAAATATAAAAATGTTGTATGAGAGAGCTTAAAAGAAAATTCAACTCACACAGTATAACACACAAACTCAAATAAAACAAAAATACATAAAGATAAAAAATCAAAAAGCCACCAAAGAGCGCAAAAGTGCTAGAGACATCTCACTTTAGTCCTTTTTCTGCCTCTAGTTCTCGGAATTGAGCCTGCTAACAAATTAGTAAGGTGAGTGTCATTGCCCGAAGTAACCAAAGTATCATCCATCAGATTCCTGAGCTCAAATAGGTCTCCATTATTCTTCTTCCTCCTCGATGGTAGACTCGCCATTCCTCATTCGATGATTGACTCATTTGATCAATAAATTGTTCCAAAATTAGTTGGACAGGTGTAGGCTGTTGCACAACATGATCCCCATGAACCCGAGTGACAGATACAGCTTGCTCGACCTGATGAGGCGGTAGTGAAACAGTAGAAGTATTGCAACCTGTAATAACAGTGATGAGTTCTAAGGCAAGTGGGGTCTGAAGAATCTCTTTCTCACCCACGATAGGAGGTTCCAGAGACGGCTGAGTGGTTGTAATATTGTCTGCGAGACTACTGATGTCTTCAGGGGCATTCTTTTGATGATCAATATTGTCAATAACTTGGAGTTGATCAGGAGGAGATGAAATTACTGTTTCTGGCGGAGCACTGTGCTTTTTTGGTCTGAGGTGTGAATGTTAGATGGTGACATTAAGAACTGGGGTGACCGAACATACGACAGTTTGAACATTACGAAGGAAAAGACTCAATCACTACCTTCTGCCAATACCCATGATACTGTGTGCCCAATAAAATTTCCTTAAAGAAGCAGATAAATTGATGTCTCTTTCAACAAGTACTCTGGCTTCTAATGGACGAGAAATATTGAAAGTAGGAATGTCCGTTTTGAGTGGCTTACCATAAGCTGAGGCAATAGCGTACAAAACCTTTTGAGTAAAATAATAAAATTTTAGACCAGGGAGACGAAACCAAACCAGAATGATCGGAGGTTCCGTCTGAGAGTCAAAATTCACAGACTATTTCAGAATCTTCATTGCTCTGTTATTAATCCAGATTATCCTTCTAGCAAATAAACGCATGTAATCTTTTTCATTATTAATTTGTATGAGAATATGTCTTTATCTAACAGTCCAATTTTCCACTCATCAAGCTCAAATCCTTTACGAATCAGCTCTATTTTGGGATGACCATACAAAAATTTCTCAACTAAGTTCAGTCGACAGAAGGAAATAAGTTGAATACCTTCAGCTTCTGTAAAAAAGATGACAGATTTCCTATTATTTATTCCAGGTTTCTTGATATCCTCCTCCCACTCAAACGAAGGAGGAAAAAAGCACGATTTTGGTGTACCTGAGGCGGCGTTGACACTCGCAAGAGCAACAACATACGATCTGTCCGAAGCCATCCCCAATAGATGGAGATGTGGCGTTAAGAACAATGAAGAAAAAAATGAAGAGCAAAGCCAGAATCCAGAAAGTCCAAATCCAGAAAATAGGGAGCAGGAGCGGAAACCTCGAAAATACGCCCTGTTCTTAAAGCCCAAATCTAGAAGTGGCGCAGAAGCGGACGCAGAAGCGCAAGACACCCCTGTGGAATCACGTCGAGCAGAGCGCAAACAGCTCGAGCAGAGCGGCGACGAATGAGACAGACGCAACCCGCCGAATCCAAAGAGGCAGGGGACGCGAGAAGGCGGAGAAGTCGACGAGGAAGGTTAAGATAAATGACGCGAGAAAGCGGTGAAACAGACGCTAGGGTTTGCCGTGAGGCGAAACCCTAGCAGAGCGGAGACGATGCATCAGTGATATATATATTTGTCATTGTCGAGTCTCAAATCCCGAATGCGAAAAGTGTAGGATTGTGTTAGATAGCCTACATCCAGTGTAAAATTTGTCAAAAAATTATGATATGAAAATTCACTTAGAGATAAAATGTGAAATAAATATATACGTGATAGGGTTGGTGTAGCTCCAGTGGCGGATAAGAGTAGAGAGAGTCATCTTAGATGATTTAGTCATTTTAAACGCCGATCATCTGATGATCGTGTTAGGAGAGTAGATGTTTTAGATTCGACTTATGTTAAGAAAGGCAAAGGTAGACCTAAAAATATGGGCATATTGTGTAAAAAATGATCTTAACCTATTAGATTAAATAAAATATGGCACTCAACAGGACTCAATGGAGAAAAAGGATTTATGTGGCAGACCCCATTTAGTGGGACAATGGTTTGTTATTGTTATTATTAAAATCATATTGGATTTCAAATTAATTTATAATAAGCAGAAAATTATACTCAATGAAGAACTATTTAAGTTGTCAATATGGTAAAATTAGATGATAATAAATATGATTCTTTTGAAAATAACGAAAGCAAACATGAAGCCACTGTGCATCTTGAATTTCATAGAATATTTAAATTTTAAGTGCATATTTACTTAGAATCACATTTCAAACTTCTATTTTATATCAATTTTAAAGATTAAGATTTATAGTTTGTCTTTGTAATAATAAACTAAATAAATACATTAATGGTTTATGTCATATTTATGTTATATTTTGAATTTTATAATTTTTTTTAGGCTTACACTTGATCTGCCTTGAGGCTTATCCGCCTCACTAAGGCAAAATGCTTTGTTTCCCGATTTCGCCTTTTTAAACTTTACAAAAAGGTATTTTTATGTCAAGTTGATGTAGTTCACTCTCCTTGTTAACTTCTATTGAGATGAGAACTTTGATAGTGGTCAATTTAACAACTGGCGAAAGGTTTTTTGATAATCAATCTCTAGGTTTTTTGATAATCAATCTCTTAAGTTTGATTGAAACCTTTTCCAACCAATCTAACTTTGAATTCTCATTGGCATCTAACTGGCCTCACTAGTCTAACTTTGAATTCTCATTGGCATCTAACTGGCCTCTTATCTTGAGGAAGTTTATTAAATCATATGCCATTATAGTTTAGTGATTGAATCTTCTCTTCAAATGCTTTCCTTCATTTTGGATTTTTAAGAGTTTCATGAATGAATTTAGGAATCTGCACATTATCAGAATTAGATACAAAAGTTTTATACGGTGGATAGTTTTTCATAAGTTACATACTCTTGTATTGGATATTTAGTTCTTTTTTTTTGTTGTCAACACTAGAAGAGGAAGGAGATACTTTTTGAGTTTTAGACGCATCACCCAAAATTTCAGGTGAGTGGGGACCCAGTTTTTGGCTTGGGCAGTTTCGTCTTTGCAAGTTGCCTTTCTCCTGCTTAGGGTTGTTCTTCCTCCTTATTTACACACGAAATTCTTTATTATGAACTTCAGGTTGGGTTGGTTGGACTAGGATATTTTCATGTTGTGGTGTTTGGGAGATAGAGGGGCTCGGTGAAAGAGAGGTAGGTTGTGAGACTATGTAGGTGTCATTAAGTGCATCCCAAAATTGATCATCATTTGCACTTTCACCTTGAACATCAGATTTGGGTTAGTAGCATTGATTTTTTAAAAAATGTGACATCCTTAGAGTTGTAGTTTTTTCTGGTAACAGGTGAGTAGCACTTATAACCGTTTTTGTTGAAGACCTAAGAAAAATATACTTGATGGATTTAGGATAAAGTTTTGTGTATTTTGAAGAAAGACCCTGAACAAAAAATACTCAAAAAAAAAATTTAAATGGTACAATAGAAGAGTAAGCTTTCATGTGGGGATAAGTAGCCATCAAGACTTTAAATGGTGTTTTGAAATTAAGTATCGTACTAGACATTCGATTGATAAGGTATATTACAGTAAAATTTGCTTTCCGTTAAAATTTTTTTATAACTTGAAGATGTTTGTTCTTTTTCAGCTTTTCTATGGGGCATCAATATGTGAACTCACATGGATGGTTATATTTTTTGAAAGCTAAGATACAATGATAGAGTTGAATTATTTCTTTGCATTATCAATTTTGGATATGAATTTTGCATTCGAATTGAGTTTGAATCATGTCATGAAAGGTTTAGAAGACTTGGGTTGTTTTAGATTTTTTCTTTATTAGAAATACTCAAATAGTTTTAGTGTCAGCATCAATAAATGAGACACACTATTTAACCTCATTTAGGGTTCTTACTTTTGAAGATCCCCAACTATCACTTTGGATAATAGAAAAAGGATGTGAGTGTTCATATTAGGTTATGGGTAAAAATTTCTGGTGTGTTTGGGAAGTTTAAAAATCTCATAATGATAAATACTATATTTTTTTATTAATAAGCAAATGAGGATATAACCCTACGCTATAATTGAAACTAGGGTGACCCAAGTGACAATGCCATAACATGACTTATTTTTGAACGGATATCGAATCAACAGACTCAGAGAGCTAGGACCACTTGTGTGTTCAGAGAGACTTTATTCGAGCAGGTTTAAGCCTTTATGCATTCTAGCAAGGTCAATCACATTCCTCTAATTCATCACATGAAATTTACGAGAGTTTGCTAAGAATTTAGTTATACATTTTATATCATATGTAAACCTACTAATTGAAATTGACTTACAGTCCAACTGCGAAACATATAAAATAGAGAAAAAGTAATATCCCGAGAGCGCTCCACATATTCTTTTCAAGGAAGTTTTGAATGTGATACATCTGCAAGTCTAGCAGATCTAGATGTAGAAGTCTCTTGATAGCTGACTAAAACATGGATGTCTCTAGCCATATGATTAGAAGCTCCCGAGGCTATGATCTAAGGCCTAAATCTCCCACTGTTGGAGAGATGAGAGAATGATATATTTCCTTGGTTCTTCTTGAGGCTGGTGTGCTAATTTCAATTACTCCCAAGGAGTTTCTAAGTACTTCAAGTTGTTCCTTGGTGAATGGGTCAGCCAATCCTTCAGATGTGGTGGCAGCATCGGCCTTGCTCTCTTGATCATTCCTTCCTTGTTTAGGTTTCCAATATGTAGGCTTTTCATGGAGTTTCCAATATTTTTCTTTGTAGTGCCCAATTTACTTAACAATAGTCATATGTGAGACGATTTTTCTTGGACTTTGAGTCATGAGAAGAGATAGGATTATAGAGCCGAGCTTTCAACACTAGATAAACATTAATTTTTAGCATCATTAGCTTCTTTCTATTCTCTTCTCTTCTACTTCAGCAAACAGGTAGATGATGGACTTTATTCTCATGATTCTCCTTCATCCAATTCTATAGTCGCACCAGAAATTTGATAATTCTCTTCTCGATGATTGATTTATACATCACGACATCATGTGGACATTTCCACACGTCTCAAACATATCCAATTAGAGCCAATACTTTGTCCAGACATTAAAATATTGAGTGACATTTAGCTCACCTTGACGAAGATCATATAATTTGGCTTCAATCACAAACAACTATGCAGTGTTCTCAATGTCAGAATAAGTTCCTTTTGCAGCCTCTCATATTTTTTGGCTGTTTTGTTGAGCATGAAATTTCTCTTACTTCGAAGACAAACATATGATTTTAAATTTTGTTCGTGTGATGGTTATGATCTGTGAGCTTAAGAGCCGTTTCATATCGTGTGAGACGCATCACTTTTTTTTTTTAACAAGTGCACATAAATGTGTATTGTGACCAATGAAGGAAGTTATGACCATTGAGTTTATGGTTTGTAATAAAGGAAGAGAGTTCAGGGGATGTTTGGATAGAATTTATAGTATGATTCAGAACTAGCCTCTAGAGTAGAACTAGATGTTTTCATTCTATACTTGGTCATAAACCCCATACATGCCTAGTGACCGTTGCTTGCTGCATGAATGGAGTCCAATCACTATAATAAGGATTAGATGCCTGTAGGCTAGTTGGAGGGATTCTGACGGCTGCAATGAGGATTTCGACTGCTGGATGGCTGCTAGGGAGGCTCCGACTGTTGTAGGAGAGAGTGAATCATAAAATGCTAGAACTCTTAGTTTGTTCTAGCCAAATGTGCAGAGATGTTGCCAAATGTGAGGAGACGAGACCTACAATCTCGTTTGATCTCGTTCGTGAGGAGATGAAGTTGCGTTTTTATGGAAGAGTCGAAGATGAGATGACTTGTGTGTTACGATAACTCCAAAGATTTCTATTGGGTTCTGTGACTGGTGCGCACAAGAGAGACAGAGGTGGAGATATCGCTGGAGACGGAGACGTCAAATACAGTGTCGTAAACAATGTTAAAGTCAGAGAACAGAGACACTGCTGAAGGTGATGAGGATCAGAGTGTTGTTGAAGACGTAATCGAGATGAAGTGAATGCCTCGATACGAGGTGTAGAGAGGCCATGGCACGCTTCGACCTCGAAAATGAGCAGTTGCTGCGACCAAGAATGAAGATGAAGAAGGATTCTAAGGTATGCTATGATATTATGTAGAAAAAAATGAGAGAAGGAATACTCACGTAATTCTTATTACCAATCTTCAACTATAAGGCTACATATATCGGGAAATCAATCCCTCCTAATTGACAATCTTATCACATATATCTAGCTTAAACGTAGAAAGGAAATAAGTCTGAAATAAACATAAACAGGAAAAAAATAAAAACTAATCAAGGAGTTTCCCAATTTGTCTCCAATTGATTCATCCATCATTTTTTGGATGGTTGGCTTGAGCTCACCATAGAAAGGAGGTCGATCCTCATAGATTTCCATAGTTTTAAAATATTTAATTACAATTAGAAGCTAGACAAGCTTGTGCACATATTTCCTTGAAACGTGTGCCACCTGGAACTTGGTGCATTCAGGGTTGACCTGATGAAACCAAGGGTCTTATAAGGTTAGTCTTAGGTAAAGGATCACTACAGAATCTTCCAATTTTTTATTGAAGGTCTCGAGGAATTTCCTTTAAAATTGTAAAATTATTCATTTTTTGAATTATGATTTTGAATTAATTTGGAAGCTCTGGGTGCTTGATACTTTATATAACTATAAAATGAGTTTTCCTAACTCTGCCCCCATCTCTCTTGGTTCCACCATTGCTTAATTGGCGCAAGTCGTAATCGTTAAATACATCCCAAATATGCTACTGAAGAACACTCAACTAAGGACATGGGTGATAGTTAAGCTTGGTTTTGTATACGTAGTATTATTGAGAGATGAAGGGTCAAACTGATCAATATTTAATGTTTTTTTATCCTAAATAAACCTAGTTGACTTAGTTTGTCAACAAGAGAGGGTTTGCAAGCTATTTATTGTAGTTAGTTTAACCAGTAGCCATAAGTTGACTCTTATTAGATATTTTGAGTGTTTAAGGATGGCTAGTATACTTCATGACAATTACTCTCAGTTGATGAGATGCTCAAACATGAACGAAATAATTTCAGGGAGACCCATATGGTTTTGAGTGGTTTAAATATATTCTTACATGATCACCGATGCTCAACACATGGGCTTGATCGATTCATATTGGGATTGGCTCATATTTAGTCTAGGTAGTTCAAATTGTGTTTGATCTTATATCTTATTGAAAAAATCCGAGCAGGTGTGACCTACTATTCTAATTTTGAAAGGTCCTTGATTGTTGTTTACAATTCTAATTTGATGAATGTTTGAGGATTGAGGTGTTAGCTTACTTTCCTTTTTAAGGCTAATTATTTACGTGTTTTTCTTGTGATGTTGACGATACAAGCAATCTTAAAGGTATGTAGGGGATCTAATTTATGCCATTTATATTTTAATTTGGTATTGATTTGATGTCCAAGGCTTATCACTCTTAAACAACTTGAATTTTAACTTTGGTGTTTGATATTTGATATGCATTTGATGTTTGAGGCTTAAAAATCCGTTTATAAAGTTGCCTAGAACATTGTATCTTACTATATTAACTTTAACAGTGCTTAAATACTCAAATGTTGGATTGGCTCATTGGTGGGACTTATGATAGGCAAGACGGAATGAGGTTGTACATCAGTTGTATTTTGATTTGAATGGATTGTGCTCTGGATGTAAGCTTGCTTGAAGACAAGAAATTATAACCCATGTTTTTAAAAAGTTCATTAGTATTTATGATCACTGTAAAGAACTTAGGGGAGTTTGACAATTCACCGACAATAACACTAGTTTTACAACCCCAATTCCTTAGAAGTCCCGATGCTTTGATTTGATTTGATGTTTTGATGTCTGATTGAACTTTTACTTGAGGTTGAGAACTTGTTACTCGTCTTATAGTAGTTGAGAGTTGCAAAACTAGGGATAAAAATGGCCCAAGTTTAGGTCTTGCATCTATTTTCCTAGAGAGGCCCTAACGATGGGTATTACATCCTTAGTCAACAGGCAAGGCAGCTCTATGATTCAAACTTAATAATCATAGATCAAAGAAGTCCCGAGAAGGTCTTGTTTGTGCTTACCTTGCTTGACTTTGTCATGATTTGATTTACTTTGTTTTGAGTTGGATTTGATTTGTTTTAGTGACTGATTGTGCCCTAAAGCAATGCACCTTGCATGCATGGAGTTCACCTATGATATATCCCAAATTAGGGTTTTGGAAACACTCTGCGCTAATCAGTGTAAGACATTTGACCTCCGCGGCCTTTGTAGCTTCTTTGGGGATTTGGACCAGGTGTTCTTCTTAAGAAAATATTCAATCATTAATTTATTACTTTTGTTTTCATTGGTGGTCCTTGGAATTATGAATTTCTAAAACTAAATTGTATGATTTCAGACATTGCATTATTTAGCTTTATAAAAAACTCTAGACTCTATGGCGTTTTGCATTAATATATCACCATGTTCTTCTTGAAACGCCTTTGCATGGTCCTTAACATGTGAAATGGTTTGAAGACAATTAAACATTGTTGTTTTGTCTTGGAATTTCAGATGAATCCTATCTGAAACACTTGAAATACAGATCAGTTTGTTTTTAAAAGCTCAGTATAGAATGCATGGGCTACATTTAATAAGTTACTTTTTTTTTCACAAGAACTTGAGCCTAAAAATTATTATCTTTACATTTCTTATGGTTTTCTAATTATGCTAATTGTTTTTCTTTTCCATTATAATATTGCTCTAATGAAAAACTCAATGTTGTTTCCTTTATCATATAGACAGAAAAGGTTGATTTGGAGAATACCCTTGTTACAGAAAGTCAAATACAATCAAAAGAGCATGAATCTGCGTCAACATCAAGGAATGATAAGGGTAGCGGTATGGTATTTTTTGGATAGTTTTTTTTTTATTTCAAACATTTATTTCTATTATTTGCTTGGTGGTATTGATTTGTACCTACTATTCGGTTCCTTTTTAGTAGATAGTTTCATGAAACTTGTTTTAGCTTCCCAAGTTCTTGGACTTAATGGGAAACCTTTTTTTTTTCTATGAATAAGGCAACAGTGGACGACATCACTGAGCTGATTATGTATGTTGAATTTGATATCATAATCTGCTAGATTTAGTCTTTTCGAAAATTAGGCTGTCTGCTTAAATATATATTGAACATAATATCATGATCTATTCTGTTTGTTGGGAGAGATGGATGCCACTATCCTCTGAACATTTAACCTCTTAGATTACGAACTTTTGGTTTGAAACTAGCGTTCTTGATCTGGAGACAATGTAGTATCGTCATAAGTTGCAGAATCTTTTGTTAAAAGATTGAAAACAAAGAAACATTAGAAACTCTGTAACCATGGTTATGGCTTGGGAATTTTTTAACAATAATTTAAACAAAAAAGTTGATATTATTAAATTACCAACTCAATTTGTTTGTGATTTACAGCTAGATTTAATTCCTGGGCATATTCAAATTTAGGGCTGTAAACGAGCCGAGCTTGAGCGAGCTCAGGCT
>NW_018165318.1:1127800-1130567 GCF_001263595.1 Phalaenopsis equestris | reverse complement strand
CACATTGCCACATGAGGTGTTATGATTTAAACTTAGACATAAATATATATAATATATTATTATATAAATAATATATGTAATATATTGTTATATAAAAAGTTATATAATTTTTTTATTTCGAGCTAAAACGAGTCGAACACGAGCGAACAAAGAGCTGTTCGTGTTCGGCTCGTTTATAATTCGAGCTTTAAAAATTTGTTCGTGTTCAGCTCGTATACTTAACGGACGTGTCGAACACGAACTACTTAACGAGCCGAACACGAGCTGTTCGCGAACAACGAGCTTTTTCGAACGGATTGTTAGGATTCTAGGATCCAAATTGTGGCTCTTTAAAGCCTCACCACCGGAACTTCCTTTTGATGATCATGGAGAAACTTGGAAAAATGGGTACGCAATCCAAGGAGAAGGGAGGAGAATGACAGGGTATGCAATTTGAGGGTAGTTATAGAAAGAAATGATATTGATAGTGGTTTGCATTTTAGAAACTGCAATTGGATGGGAATTGGGCAAAATACAAGATGGATTAGAACTATCGATTTATGGAAAATCTAGAGCATATGCCAATAAAATCCCACTACAGCTGATCAGTTAAATTTTGGCTGAAATTTGTTCGTCGTAAAATGCTCTGCCATAAAGGTATTTTCTGCTGAACATTTTCGTCACTAAATATTTTCGGTGGATTAATAGTGAAACAATTTGCCATTGAAGTTTTAGCAATTGATAAAATCATCCACTAAATTTGCAGCAGACAAACGAACGATTATCCGTCATAAATTTAGTGGTGAAATTAGCAGCTGAAAATTTGTTTGCTAATCAGTCGGACAATATAGCAATGAATAAAAAGAGAGTTCCTAACCATTGAAATTTTACACATCTGCAATCACAAAGTTAAAGTATTAGCATGCATATTCATAAGATATCATAACAACATAAAATAACAAATAGAAAACGAGATTGAACGATAACATAACAAATATAACAACAAATATCAATAAATCATCTATTACAATAGTGTCTAATCCGTAAAATACATGAACGAAATACAAATAAAATCCAACATGCATTGGGAGAAAATAATGCTAATCGTATTGTTGTCGCTGCTCCTCTTGTTCTTTCTCCACCAAAGGTCGTTTGCCTCGACGATGTGCTTGGCTCTGCAACTGCTCAATAGCAGTTTCCATCCCTGGAATCTGGAATTGAAGGTGGCCCTTAACTCCTTGATCAGTGCGGTCAAACTCTTGGAAACTTCATCATCAATCGATGATGAACTTTGGCTGGAACCGGAGTGTTACACCTCAGACAAATTTCTCTGTATCAAGGTGTTGACCTCATTTTTTGGTGAGGGTTTGTGTCTTTCCCTTAGTGACTAGGATCTGGCCTTAGAATTTTTCTGATGACTATCTTAGCATCTTTGAAATGGTACCCACCTTCTTCTTAGACATTTCAACCAAATCTTTGTTCTCTATATTGGTTCTATATGTGATAAATAATCACAAAGATTCGAGATTACATAAAGATTACATAAGGGAACCCTGATGAGAATTCCTATAGGACCCATGAACTATAGAAAAACCTTGCACTATTCTACACCTTTCTGGACTTCAATACATTGCATCATCATTCATAATCATCATGATCATCATACACATTGCATTTTCGTATAACAATGTTGCAATCATCTCACTCATGGGGCTGACCAAAATTATTTGAACCCAGTTTCTCTTAAAAAATACCCCACTTGAATATTTCAATTCTTCAAAATTCCCCAAAAAACTGTCATTGAATCACAAAATTCACTTCAAACCATTTGATATTATCATTTAGATCATTTGAATCCCAAAAATTGCAAAAATATATAATTTTCCCAAAAAAATTACCAAAATGCACCTGGACCCCCAAAATATCAATTTTTTTTTTAAAATCTCCTAGAGTCACCGATAAGTCCTAAAAATCACACCAAATCATTCCTTATGTCTTCCTGAAAAATTTGACTGTAATATTGCCATACTTCTGGATAACTTTTTGGGGATCTTAAAAACCTTCCACATTGATCGAAAATGACCTCGAACACTTTTGTTTGACTCCAAATTTCTTTCTGAACCACCTCGAGCCTCTGAACCACCTCGAGCCTTTAACCACCTCGAGCCTTTAAATCAACCTTTTGAGCACTTTGACCAAAATCGACCAAAATGACCAAAATGTCACTCATGGACAAAAAATTTTCTAATCCTCTAAAATCATTTCAAACACTCCTAAAATCAATTCTTGACCATCCATTTGATCCAATCTGACCAAATTCAATCTGACCAAATTCACTCACCAAATTCACTCACTTTGGCCAAAATCCCCAAATTGAGCTTAATGATCAATCATTTATCTCAATTTCAAATTCACATCAAATTCAACAAACCTAGATCCAATTTCAAATGAACCGAAATCTATTTAATTTGCTCATGATCAATTTTCAAAACAATTGATCGCGAATCAAAATTTTGACGAAAATTAAATTTGACTCATTTTTGACCCGATCATCAGAAGGTCACTCGAACGACTCTGGATAATAAAACGGACCACGAGAGTGTATTCGGAATGTAAATTTTGATTTGAAGAGCGTTCATTCCATTTTGAAGATGTGTCCGGATAAAAAAAAAATGCGCGAACGATAATAATAATATTATATATATATATATATTATCTAGTTTAAATCATGAGAGCTCGCATAATCATATAGTTTAGTGTCTTCTTTTGCAAAGAGATGATGCAGGTC
>NW_018165318.1:1116056-1127687 GCF_001263595.1 Phalaenopsis equestris | reverse complement strand
CCCCCCCCCCCCCCCCCATATCTCATCTCAGGCGTGGGATTAAAAATTTTTTTTTTTATATCCCCCCCTCTCCCTCTCCCTCTCTTCCTATATAAACAACCAACACTCCTCAACTCAGGCTAACGGTGAATCACTTCTCTCCTAAAACAACAACAGCCCCCCACCTCCTCCCTCGCCGGAAACCGCCAACGTAGCCGAAAAATCCGAAGCCAAGCCAACTTTTCATATAGCCTCCCAAACCTTCTGCATCCTTAATGAAATTTGTAACCCTTGGCTTGAACAACCCAGCCCACACCACCGCCGCCGCTATAAAAGCCCTCTAAAGCTCACGACCACCTTTCAACTTTGCACGAAAAACTCTTCCGAAATTCACCCAAATTGTTATATTATTCTTCTTAGGTCCTTAGGAAGCCAAAGCAATTATTTTCCATCATTTTGGCGGTTGTTAACACCTCCTCCAAGCGAAGTCAAGTAAACTCCGACGAACTTCCAATCCGACGTAAAAACGACATCAAACCGACGCCACGAGGAGTTGAATAAGCTCAAGAAGACGTACTTATTTCAACCTAATTGAGGAAAAACTTCTTAGGCTCAGGTATATCTTTTAAATTGAAACAATTATCCCGAATTTTCCTCCCTTCCAGATCAAAAAATAGATCACATAACACATAAGTATCTGTATGGATGTGATCTACTATTCGAACTGAACAAAACGAACCCAAGAACGCGAAATTTGGTTAAGAATCGGTGGAGAACGGACTCCGGGAAGTTTCGGTCGTCGGTTCTCCTCTATGCGTGCATTGCGGGTTCCGCTTCGTGGGTGTCGCGTGAGGGAGGAAGAGATGCGGCAAATTTATTATTTTTTTATTTTATTCAAAAAATTATAATTAAACTTCAAAATTACATAACTTTTTATCGAAAACTCAAAAAAGTAAATAAAAAAATGTTATGAACTCAGAAAAATGAGAAAAATTTTTCAAAACTGAAATCATAATTTTTCGTCAACGAAATATTTTTAAATTAATTTTTGAAGTTATGGAGTATTTAAATCATAAAAATTAAAATATAAATGAGAAAAATATGAAATTTGACAGAGATATTAAATAGGCTTAGAGAAAGCTTCTCTGATTTTTCCAAGACATTTTAAGGTCACTATATTTGTATTTTGATTTTTGAACAAAATGACATATTTATGTAAATTAAAAATTATAAAAATTATAAAAATTGTAAAACTCTCTCAGACTGAGCGTTTGACCATAAACAGAGGTTTAAAAATTTTAAAATCAGGTTTAAAATAATTTTTATAATTAAAACACGTTAATTAGGGTTCAGGTTTAATTTAGGCTAATTTTACCTAACCCAAGTTCAACCTAAGTTCAACCTAGCCAGTTTTATTTAGGTCCTGTTCAACCTGATTACAGACCTAGTCAGTCAACTCAAGGATTGAGTCAATCACCCATTAAGTCCAATTTTAGTCATTTAGGGCTTTAGGCCAGCTAGTCTTCAGACCGAGTCTAGCCTGAGAAAACTTAACCTTTAGCTAAGTTCAATTTGAATAGTTGGACCATTTTAAACTTGAGATTTAAGTCATTCTATCATTTAATTCAGACTAAACTTCTTGGATTTTAGAGTTAATCAACATGAACTTTAGTTTAGTTTAACCTACATGTTAGGTTCATCCTAAACTAAACCTTAATCTTAGGTTAGCCTTAACCTAGACCATTAGGATTAGTGATCCTAACCACTAAGATTAACCAGTGTAAATACTATGATTAGTTAATCTAGACTTTAGATTAGTTAACCCTAAACCAATAAGATTAGTTAACCCAAACCTTAAGTTAGTTAACCCTAATTCATAAGATTAGCTAAGCCTAAACCCTATGTTAGTTAACCTTAAACTAATATGATTAGTTAACCTAAATCTTAGGTTAGTTAACCCTAAACTAATAGGATTAGCTAAGCCTAAACCTTAGGTTAGTTAACTCTAAACCAATAGAATTAACTAACCTGAACCCTATATTAGTTAGCTTTAAACCAATAGGATTAGTTAACCTAAACCCTAGGCTAGTTAACTCTAAACCAATAAGATTAGTTAACCTAAATCTTAGGTTAGTTAACCCTAAATGAATAGAATTAGTTAACCTAAACCCTAAGTTAGTTAGCCTTAAACCAACAGGATTAGTTAACCTAAACTCTAGGTTAGTTAACCTTAAATCAATATGATTAGTTAATCTAAACCTTAGGTTAGTTAACCCTAATTCAACTCTAGCCTTTAGATAAAACAAACCTGAATCATAACTTAGTCTTAAGCTAAACATATCTTAAACCTTAGGTTAAGAACCTAACCCATAGGTTGAACATAGGAGAACCTTTTAGGTAAAACCTTAAGCCTAAGTTAAACTTAAACCCCTCAACTTGAACATCAATTAAGAAATAAAATAAAATACATTGGGAGGGATAAAATTTACATAAAACACATTAAAACTTAAACTTAAACTAAAACAAATACATAAAGACTTTAAAGCATGACTTTGACGTTAAGTCAGCTTCGAAGTCATCAACTTCACGTAAGTAATAACAAATGAACAAAAATAATTAAAATAAAACACTTAAAATCGGGCAACAAGATGTAAACAACCTAAAACATTTCAACCCTAAAATCAATAAAGTGACTCAAAGATCAATTAAATCTTAATCACAAAGATCACATAACGCAACTTAAACGCTTTTTTTGTTCATGTTCACGAAGATTTCTTGGACGATGCATTCTGTGGATGTTGACAAGAGTCTTCCGGTCCTGGTAGACAACCACCTTTCAGACTAAGTAAACTAGGGCATCCGACGACCCGGGACGACGGAGCCATAGACATCTTGACTGTGTTACCACTAATTAAATAATTAAAATTTAATAAAAATTTGATAAAATATTGTTTCTTTATTTGCTCTATTTATTGCTTTATGCATCTCCATGCATGTTCTTTTACTGTTTTTATCAAACATAGAATGCATTTTTTAAGGACAAATAATGAAGGAATAAAAATTGTTTAGATTAGGGAGAACCTAGAAATCATAACACTAGGGAATTACCTAGCTTAAGTGAACTTAGCCTTGACTTAGGCTTGAATAATACCTCCACTACCCTTTAATTAATTCACTATAAAATTATTGAAACAAATAAAACTTTTAATAATAAGATTGGAGGACCTGAAGACTTGAAGGCAATTCAACAAGGAACTTGAAGCAGACTTCGTGGGCAACTCGTTCCAGACCTTTCTTTAGTTTAAATAATAATGCTTAGGATCCCGAGGTTGTATTTTATGACATAAAACCTCTCTTTTTGTTAGGCTCCTGCATAGTCTCGATATGCAACATGTCCTAACTTATTTTAGGATTCCGAGATAGTCACTCGACGTAAAATCTCATATCTTTCTAGGTTTTTTGTGTAGACCATCATTACACAAATCTAACCCCTAATTAATAAAACTGGCAAGAGTTAACTTAAATTAATATTATCTTAAATTGAGTCAAACATTAGGATAGTTTGAGGGATTACCAAGAACCTATTCTGGATCTTTAATCTCTCTTATTTTTTTTTTATTCTTAAAATAAAATCTTTCACCTTTGAATCAATCTCTATTGAAAATTTCACAATCATGTTCGTTGAAAACCCTTCCCTTTGAACTCATTAAAACAAAAAAATTCATGATTTTTATCGAGAGTTTTCTTAAGTGATCCGTTCGCTTAAGATGTAATTAAACTATAGGGGTTTGCCCTTATAGGGAACTTAAAAAAACCCAGATTTAAAATAAACCCTATTTGACTCCCATATCGAATAGGAAAATCTGTCGGTCATTATGCAAAATTGCAGATCAAACGAAAATCATTTATTTCTATAGTTTATTTAATTGAGTTTATTATCAAGTAATGTGTTACATTTCAGGGTGGTACATTACTTGTGGTTAGCTCGATTATCTAAACTGTAGGAATCAATGAGATCAGTTTGACCCCATTTTCTTCAAATTAAAATACCTAATTTCTAAACACTATATTACGCTAAATTAAATCGCACCCAGCCGCATGACGACCGACACAAGGCTGTAGATCCTCTCATTTTTTCTCCCGCTAGCTTCCCTCTAGATTTCGATGTTAGAGTTGTCAGACTGATCACTAGAGCTACAAACTCTTGTTGGGCTATAACTCTAAGACTTCTTCAGACACATATAATCATCATATAGAAGATTCAAAAAGTAATTAGCATCAAAATAAAAGTGTAAATAAATTTTATAAATAAACTAAGTATTACTACTTTTGTGGACATTGTGAGATCTGTTGTCGACCCGCTGATGGTCTGGTTAACGCTGATGTGTGCTGCCATGCAACTTAGCAACAATGGGCTCTCGTCCAAGCATCAACATTTATTAACATATAAAAATAAAAAGTAACTACATAAATATCATTTTAATATCATCTTACTTGGTATGTGGAATCGAGCATTTAGTTTGTAAGGAGGCTCCCATACCCCCACATTCCGAGGTCCGGTTTTTTCGTGCTTTCCCTCTTACTGACATAGGCAGGAGTGGACCACACTCTTGTCATTCAGCTCAGCCAATCTCGCCAATCCAGACAGACCTCTCCCACTTATAGTCAACCCGGCTCAGACATCCTCCAGCATCTTAAATTTTAGTATTTTTATTTTCATATAAAATTATCAACTTTGTGAGCTGTGAATCTTCAAATTTTCTTTATATTGTTGCCTGCTAGACATCATATTAGTTGTTTGAAAACCCTAATCTCGAGTCGTCCTGTTTCATTACATCAGCTAGTGTTGTTTATTTTTTGCTCTGGCACATCTGCATAAGTTTGTTATGAGCAAATATGCTGTTATTTTGTTGGTAATCAAAATTGTATTTGGGTAACTCGCTCAATATTTTAATGTTTTTGTTGTTTTAATGCATAAGACTAGTATAAAAGCGAAGTTTTTGACCACATGCCTTGCTGAGCTTTCAATGCCTCGTGCCCAAGCAGTAGTTTAGCAAACATATTAGGTTTGAAGCTTGGGAACTTCGTTTATTGTTCATTAAATGGGACTTCTAAGAGTCAGAAAATGCTCCGTTGTGCTGTCTAATTTTTTAGCTTCTCTTTTAGGATTCATCCTGATTTAATGTTAGCATTTTCATCCATTTTTCATTGCTTCTTTCAGAAGCAAGTGTATCTGAGTCTGAAGATGATAATGAAAGGCAGGATGCTGCAGAAGAAGAGACTGAGGATGAAGATAATGCTTTTTTTGACACACAAGATTTCCTCTCATCAAGTTCATTTAAGAGCAGTGGGTCTGACTTTCTTAGATCCGAAATTGATTCTGATGAAGAGGAAGAACATGGTATTGCTTCAATCGATGGGCATGCCCACACCATGAGTTCTTTAGGACCTAGGTTTCCATTTGTTAGGAGACGAAAAAAGCTGCCAGACCCAGTTGAGAAAGAGAAAGGTGTCAGCCTTTGGTCAATGATTAAAGACAACATAGGGAAAGAGCTAACCAAAGTTTGCCTTCCAGTCTACTTCAATGAGCCTCTCTCATCATTGCAGAAATGTTTTGAGGATCTTGAGTACTCTTATCTACTCGACAAGGCTTATGAATGGGGTAAAAAGGTACGTTTCCAGGCGGGTCTTGTTTTCACCACATGAAACTTAATCCTCCATGACTAGGACAGTTTTTACTCGTGCCATTCAGTTTCATTGAGTAGCACACTTTGTCCGTGCTTCTTGTTGTGGAAATTCAGGAAAATATTTTTCTTTTTTTCTTTAAATATATTTTCTGGGAATTATTTGCTTCGGTTTTTGTTCTGAAATTAGATGAATATATCACTCTGCAGTTTACTTTCATATATGCAATGTAGTAGGTAAGTATCTAGCCAAGCCCTTTCTCTGGGGCAAAGTGGAAACAGGTATTCGAAATTTGAAAACCCTAACTCATATCATGATAATTTAGCCAATTATCATCCTAATCTTAATGTTTGATTGTCTGTTTCTCGTGCTAATGACACTTTTTTCGAATGAGTTAGTTTTATCTACTTGTTTAGGTAATCCAACTATAAGTAATCTTGGCTGTTTCTGGTGGTCTTTGTGGTTGCTCCACTTTTCTTAAAAAGTTACGCTAGAAAAGAATCCATTTGGATCTTCCATGATTTGGAAGTACAAAAACATGTTTATTTTTTGTTACAAAAGCAAATCAATTTATTATTTTATTTATACTTACATTCTGTGAAACTAGTGAGAATTATCATCTTCATAAGAATGTGATATGCCTCGATACCAAAATTAGTGAACAAAAACACAATGAAACATCAATAGATGGGTGGAATAAATGCAAACAAGCAAGATACAAAAGATGATCTACTTTCGGGATTTACATCTGCTCTCCCACACTCTAGACGTCGCCAGGAACACCATCAAAAGAAAGAAAACACAACAACCAACCAAATAAAACATAAAAGAAAACAAACCCTAGGTTCTCCCCTTAATAGAGTCTTGATACAACATTTGAAAAATTTCCTCCAAAATCCCCTCAAATTCTCCTCATTGAGTATGCGATTATGACCCCAACGGGCCCCACCTGCTCCTTTCCTTCCTCTCTTGCGGCATTTGGTCACTCGGTTGCTTCCTGTGAAGAGGGCCGACGCTTGGCTGCTTCGCGTTAAGACAATAGGCCTAGTTCCCTCTGTTGCTGTCCAGTTTGTTGGCCATCGACTCGTCCAATTCTAGGCGTTACAATGCTCCCCTCCCAAAGAAGTACTTTTTTTCTCAATGTGGAGGGATGAAAATTGCTTGTGGATCACCTCGTAAGGCTCTCATGTTGCTTCATAGTCTCACTGATTTTTCCACTTAACCAATGCCTCATTTGCTCCCCCCACTTCCTAACACACGCCTTCGATTTCTAGCAACTCCAGAATCACCTCCAAGTCCTCTGTCACTGTCGGTGGTAATTTAGACCAGGGTATATGATCTCTAATCACCCGTCTCAACTGCGATACATGAAAGACTGAGTGTAGTGCGGACAACGATGGTAACTTCAAGCTATAGGCCACTGCTCCGATTTGTGCTATCACCTCATAAAGCCTAAAGAATTGCGGTGACGATTTTTTACTTCCAGTCCCGACCAATGTCTTCTATCGGTAGGGCCTCAGTGTCAAGTAGACTCTATCTCCTGGTTCAAATTGCACATCTCTTGTGTTCGTTCACCTTTATCTTCATGATTTGATGAGTTCTCAGTAAATGCCCTTTGAGCTTTGCTAGTATCTTGTCCCTCTCCTCCAAGTGCTGATCGACGCTGGATATCAGTGATATTATGCCCAAAATGTATCAAGTGACGTGAATCCCGCCCATACAACACCTTGAAGGCGTTGTCTGTGTTGTTGTATGGTACAAAGTATTATACCAATATTTGACCCATGCAATCCACTTAGCCCATAGCTTTGGTGTATCAGATAAAAAAAACGCAGGTATGTCTCCACACTCTTGTTGACCACCCCCATCTGCCCATCGATTTGGGGATGATATGCAGTGCTTCTTTTAAGGACTGTCCCTTTCAACATGAATAACTCATTCCATATGTGGCTGAGGAACATTTTGTCCTTTTCTGATACAATCGATTCCGGCACCCGTGCAAACAGACCACTTTTCGGATAAACACCGCCGCGACTCATCTCATGCCGATCCATGCCCTCACCTTCATGGTATGATTCAGGTTAAATCTCACCACCGAATTGAGGGACACCTCCGCCACATTCAAATGCAGATGCTCCTCCTCCGCTGCTTCCTCTTCTGATTCCTCACTCTCTGTATCCTCCTCCTGAACTAAAAGCATCTGAAGGGCGTGCTCTTTGCAATGGTGTCTTGAGGCTTATTTCTCATCACAACGGTAACACAATCCTTTTGCTCTTTTGTCCCGTACTTTTACTTTTGTGAGGCGCTTAAAATTACCCCTGGGTCGGGGTCCCGTACTCTCTTCTTCGACGTTTCTTTCTGAAATGATACCATCTGGGTCCTCATTGTCGTGGTTGTCACGGTGCTCTTGTAGAATCCTTCGGTGTTGCCACCTTTGCCAGTTTTCTTCACATGTTTCTTATCCTTCCATCTTCCGGGCGAGCTCCATCATTTCCCTCAATCTTCGTGGTTTCAAGGGGCAGATGACTGCTTGTATGTCGAGCTTTAGGCCTTTTAAAAGGTTCCCTTCCAGTCCTACTATAGAAATCCCCCTCAACCTCCCTAACAAGACCTCAAACTTTTCCCGGTATTCTATAACCGTCCCCTCTTTAAGTCCGAACATAGAATTGCTCATGTAGGTCTCCTTTCTGAATGGCTTGGAAACACTCCAACAAGCAATCCTTAAAATCCTCTCATGAGTGCATCAGATACCTTGCCTCCATCCACTAAATTCTTCCCCTCCAAGCATAATCCAGCTACCATATGCTTCTCTTTCTCAGTCAACCCATCGATTGCAAAGTATCACTCCACCTGATACACCCATCCATGTGCATCCTCCCCTTCGAAGATTAACATCTTCAATTTCTTGACAATTGCATCTCCACCCCAATTTTCTCTCCCTTCAGAATTTTCCCCCATGTATCTAGGGTGAAATTTTCTCTTGTGGTAATAAAGCATATCCAACTCTTGATTCCCTACTTCCTCCATTATACTCTTCCGTTCCCTTTCCACCATCCCTTCTCCAATTTTCGGCCCATCTCCCTTCATAGGAAGTCTCCACTCCCTCTCCCCTTAGAGTCCTACGGGGATGTACAATTAAAGTTTAGATGTTAGATATGTAAATACACAGGAATTTAGTGTCATGCATGTAAATCTTTCTTTATTTTTTTTCCATGAGTCGATATGATCTGAATATTTGCTATGGGTTTTTGAATCACATTTATTGTATTTTGATATTCACATTTGAATGTACATGATTGCATTTTTTCGTTCTTCTTTTACTTCATTTGTGCTTGATGTGCCATCTTAGCTTTGGCCTATAATATTGGTTGAATTTTTTGATCTTTTTAAAATTTTTAATTACTGTGGATTCTGAAGGGCAATAGTCTTATGAGGATGCTTAACGTTGCCGCCTTTGCTCTTTCCGGATATGCGTCTACTGAAGGAAGAATCTGCAAGCCTTTTAATCCACTTTTGGGGGAGACATATGAGGCTTACTATCCGGATAAAGGTGTTCGGTTTTTCTCGGAAAAGGTTTGGAATTTTTGCTTTCTTTTCATATTTTATTTAAAGTTATGGCAAAGATGCGCTGGAAAATAATGCTCCTAGATACATTTGACTATTAAGTCCTCTATTTCTCAGCATCTGATAATTCTGGCCATAGATAGAATATACTCACCTAATTATTCATATTCGTTGTGATTAGTTTTTCTTGCTTTCTTGATAGATTTATATCTCTGCTCTTTGCACGTAAATTTGTTAGTGTTGTATCTGTAAACTTGTCTGACGGAATTATCAATTTTAGAAGCTTGAAAATTAGGAAGGTAAATCTATGAACATTTATTGCAAAGGTTTATAGACATACATTATAAAATTAAACAAGAAAAAAATTTCTCACAGTTCCTTTTTGCACTCTTCAACGGATTGTGAATTAAATACGAACTTTCAAATTTTATTTTAAAATGCACAATCAAATACTAGGTGTTTTAAACATCACTGGACCTACAACACTTGCACAAGCGGATAGAAGACGAATCAAAAGCTCAAAATGAAACTTGGCACATTTTTAAATTATCATAATGTTTGCGCAAATGTTCAAATTTTAGATGATTTTAGGGCATACATGTTACTCGAGGTTATTTTCAACTTAGATTTATCGTCTTGAAGAACTTGCGAACACTTTCATGCAAGTGTATTGCATCAGTGCGTTGAGATTTATGCACAAAAATAAAATGCCTGTTTGTGCTTTGACCAATATAATAAACATTTAGTTATAAGGTCTGAAAATGCTGCATGGGTTATTATAAAATAAATTTTAAATCACATGAATGTGCTTCGACTAACATGTCTGGTCTGAGAATGATATGTGAGCAAACTTAAGCTAAATATTACTTGAATCTCATAATTTTGTGAATCTCTCTTTTCTAAAATCTCATTTATAACTATTGTGACTGCCTTGTTTATATGACATGATCTTGAGTCTCATTTTGGCCAATGTGATTTTGCTTCTTGTAAGAATTGGTTTTGATAAGATGGAGCCTCACTTTGGCCAGTTTAATCCTTTTTTTTTTTTTTTGATAAGAACTGGAGTAGGTGAGATTAGACTCTCTTATTTAGCCAATTTGCTCATCTTACAAGAACTGGAGCTGACAGATCTGATGCCCTAGTGATATTGAAATTATAAATTCTAATTAAAATTACAACTATGAGCGATGCAATTATTCAAAATCTTTGATAATGATTGTGTTGAATGCAAATATCAGTAGTGATAGTCTATTAATAAAATATTTTTTTTCAAATTATAAAAGAATTTAAAAATATTTAAATGAAATATTTCATCTAAAAATTAAGAGCAATCTCCATCTACCCTTCATAACAATTTATCAAGGGTGATAAGTTTATAATTAAACAAGCTCATAAATAATCAATATCGTATTAAGTATACTACTACATTTAAAATAATCAACCTCCAATAAGGATGTATTCCGAGTCATCTGTCTGTGGTTTGACAAATAGGCTCTACAAATGAAGTGGTTATGATTGGTACTCTCTGGCATGGTGGTTTGATTAGTAGGCTCCATTATAGTATAGTCTCGATTATAGACCGTATGATCACCAATAACTTCCTGCCTTATTTAATTGTGAATCATAGGGTATAATTGATAGGTCACAAAACCTTTTGTAAGCTAAGATCGACTTAAATTTACTCCCTTAGGTGAATATTAACCCCAAGTCTACTACAAGACCCCTTAGATGAAGCAACCCATGACCGTTGATAATGATCCTTTTGTCATGTTGAGTTGATTGTCTCCTATGATTAAATAAATCAGAGATCATGACAATCTAGGGTCGACAAAATCATAGGATTTTGATCAATTGGTCATCACTCCATAATCTTCTCAAAGCTCATGATGATAAATTTCCTAATTAAAAATATTAAATTGTTGTTACTATATGTTAAGTTTAAACACTTAGCTCCTAATAACTAGCATTTATTGAGAGTGTTGTCCCGTTATCGTGACGGGTGATTAATTATAGGGCCTTATACTTGTGAGAAATCTTGACCCCTAAAACGAGTGAAAATTTTCTAGGAAGTATCTTATCCACTATTTTATTTGTTTTTTTTTTAAATTGACTTGAAAATTACATAAGATTATCTTCATCCATCTTCGAGAGAGACTAAGGTGTGATATTTGGAGCCCACACTACCTAATTGTAGATATTCAGTAATAATTTGTTTTCTTATGTTTATACTACATAATGGTGATAAATATTCAATCTAGCATTATTTAATATCTAGAAATATTAACGACATTTTTTAACAGACATAAACAAGTTCTTTACTTGAAAATGTCATAGCATTTTGTATAATGAAGGCAAACATTCCGAAGGGCACAAATCATGAGTCATGTATATATATATATATAT
>NW_018165318.1:1109333-1116033 GCF_001263595.1 Phalaenopsis equestris | reverse complement strand
ATATATATATATCTGTGTGTGTGTGTATACATGACCACCTTCAAATGTAATATCAAAGAAACCCCTTCTCTTTAACATCATTAAATCATTAAAATAAATGCCACGAACAATTTTGAGAAATTTAAGATAATTTTATCCTTCAATTATATGCATTTTTTTATTTCCACTGAATGAATATGATTGATTGATAAGATATTTTCTATAGTTTGAAATGAATTATGCAGTTTCATAATAATTTCTTACTTATATTGGAAAATTTGATTGGTCAAAGTGATTGGTAAACCTTCACTTTTAAAAGACATTTTGATGAATAATTAAATCACTATAGAATTTTTTGAAACTTAAATCATTAAATAATCATAGATCACAATCAATGATGTGATTTTGAGTTTAAAGTTTTATAAAACCATAAATGCAGAAAAAAATTGAAATAAAGTAATCGTTGTCCTTCTAAGAGAAATTTCATCTCTATAATATCCTTTTAGAAGGTTAGGAGCATTTATCATCATACATTGAAATATTGAGAGAAACTGGATTTTAACTTTTTATACCATGACATTGGAACTTGATAAAAGAGTATGATCTACTTTAAATCATAATCATTCAAAATTAGATGAATGATTTAAGAAAGTGTGAGAATAAACATTTACATATATATAAATACTTACAACATTTGTATTTATCTCATCGCCATTAACTTTATTATTTTGTGTGCTACCTTAGGTGTTAACTCAAGCTTATAGAAATCTTTTTGAACAGCCTTTATATGGTTTTTTTTTTCTTTCTATCCCCACAACATTAATTTCACACGCACCACGCTACTTTTCACCATCATATTCTCAATAGCCATCTCTATATTTATAATATCTTCTGATATAAACATTGATCAATTTATCCCTCATAGTTTGCCAAACATTCGTTTTAACACCATTTCATGTTCGTTTATATTAGAAAAATTGCTTATAGATCGATTCTCATCATCTTTTCCATAGAGGTGCTTTTTATTGTTGAGGTAAGACATAAGAATGATTAGATGGCATACAAAATCCAACCGCGCAATTCATGCCTTTTAAGATTTTATTTTTTCTTGAATATGATGAAATGATGAAGTGATCTTAAATTTACTATGTATGCAAATTATTTAGTGATGTTAAAGATGAAGGATGGTGTTGATTTTTCCTTTCAAGACCACAAAAGTTAATTGGGAGGAAAAATAGCATACCCCTCTCAAGGTTATACCAAATGTACGAAGCTCTCATCAATTTGGGTTTAGAGATATTATCTGAATTTATCCTAAGAATCTTCCCAACATTTTTTTTGTACATGTAGAGGTTTATCATCTTCAAACTCAATTTTCATACCACTGATTATGATCATAACATAAAATTACTTATGCATCAATTTTCATAGTATCTAACCATTTATCAAGTATGTCGAAGCATGGATGATTGAATGGCTATCCATTTTAAAAAACTTGTTTAACCAGTTATTTCATTAATCAAAACAATCGGATGCACCCTTGCTGTCATCAACAAGTCATGTTTTAAATGCATGCCATTTGAAAGAATCAGTGATGAAAATTTAAAAGCTTCTACTGTTAGAAGTACAAAAAGTAAACCTTAAGAGGAGCTTTTGCATTATTTTGTCTTTTCAGTATATGTTAGCCATGTATATGATGTTGGTATTAAGAATGTGTTGTGTACTTGTCAGCACAATTTTGGTTGGGGGAGTTGCCCGTAAGAAGCTGTCGGTCACAGGAATCGAAATCCCGTCGCCCGCTTCGGAAGGATGTTTTAATTTACATATAGATTTAAGTTTAGAAAATTATAAAATCAAATTGACCCCATATTTTTCATATTTTAAATAAAAGAGCGTTGTACCTCAAACCCTGTATCTGTCCCGAAGGATAAATGCAAGACTTGAAGATGAGACTCGATCAGATAAACTAAGAAATATATGACGTCCGTTTGGTCTGCGAAACCGTTTTATTTGCCGACAAGTTCCCCTATTTAATATGAATAATTAAATAGAGTTTATATTAAGCTGGGTTCGAAAAAACTTCCTATAAGGGCAAACCCTTAGAGTTAATTATATCTTAAATGACTGAAGTCACCTAAGAAAACTCTCGATAAAAATCAGGAAATATTATCTTCAAAGAAGTTAAAAGGATATGACTTTTCAACGAAATCGGACAAAGAGGTGTGCAAAGGGGAATGGTTCAAACTTGGAATATTTATTATAGAATCTAAAGGAAGAAGAACTAGGGGATGCCACAGTTCCGAAGGAGAACCTCGGTGACTTCCCAGTCTACCCTATGGTTTAGTTTCAGTTTCGAGGAAGAAATATTCAAGTGTTTTATCCTGCCAATTTTATTTACTTAAGACTTACATTCGTGTGAAACGATCACACAAATAGCCTGGAAGATATGAGGATTTAGGTCGTGACGGACAACAACCTCGAAATCCTAAGACGAGTTAGGGTTTAGAATATACAGTAGAGCCGTACAAATGCCTAAAGATAAGTTGAGGATTTATGTCGCATAAGCAAACAACCTCGAAATCCTGTGGATTATTGTTTTAACTTTTAAGGAAGGAATGGTTTAACTGGTGTAGACATATTTTGCTGTTGAAGATGACCGTGCTGCCCACAATGCTAGCTCCAAACTCCTTGTTGTGACGAGTTTAAGTTTTTTAGGGTAAGTTTTTTAAGTTTTTTAGGGTGTCAGGTTATGATGTCAAATCAAGTGGCCCTATGGTTGTAATTCTTTAAACATTGTATGAGAGGCATGTTGAAGTTGTACAGTGTATGAAACAACAGTAGAATGTGTAGCACAGGACAACAGTAGATTATGCAGTGAAAAAGAACAGTACAACATGCTGTGTAAAGGAAAGGTAAAAGGTACAGCAGGAAAGTGACTGCAAGAAAATAACCTGCTGTAGATACAAAGCAAACTTGTATACCTGCGAGATCCGATGTTCTTTAGGTGTAGTTGATGCAACAGGTACAAATAAAACAGGCTGAAATACATCATATAAACGAAAGCAAAAGAAGAAAAGAAATGTCACCCAGAAAACTCGAGAAAGAACGATAAATGACCCACGATGGAAAATTCGGGAAAAAGGAAAATTCGGGAAAAATCATCGGGAAAAATCAACGAATAATCCATGACGAAAAGCTCGAGAAAATTGACGAGTAACAATTCAAATAAAATCCTCAAAACCTCAGGAAAATCTCGAAGAAAAGACCACGAGTGCTTTGTCCAAAAGTTTTGATAAAACATATGAAAAAGTTTGAAAAGAGGGGACCGCAAGCACTCGGGTAGGGCTAGTCTTATATATATATTTGTACTTGAGGGTCGTCGAAGGCTACTCGATCACCCGGATGTATAAAGCCCGTCACTTGACTAGAAAGGTGTCCTACTGAACCTAACTTAGGAGGGTACTCCTTGGCCCAAACAGATAATCAATAGGTGGACAACCAAATTTTTTTAAATGTATTTAAAATTTATATTTTTAGCATGCACATAGGTTTTAAGCATACAAAAATGAGTTGTATCAATTTTATTTGTAGCAAAAAAAATATTTTTTTGTTTGAAAAAGGTGTATCTGTTCTTATCAAATTTGTTTTTATTAGTTTTGAAAAAGTGTAGTTGTCAACGAGTCGATCACACTGTCGAGCGTATGACTACTAACAACCTAAGAAGGTACGAGTCAACACCCGCTAGTCTTATATCGGTGAATGATATTACATCCTATGGTTCAACGGGTCCGTGGGGGTGTCCCGATGTCGTAGGATGAAATATCATTCCGCTCTATCACCGGTGTGCCTTTATCATCACCGCCCTAAGCCCCAAAATAAAACCGACCTACTTGCGACCTTGCTTGATGGTTTCACGTATAGCAAAAGACTGTATGTGGACACTTATGTATCAGATATAAGCATAAAAAACCGAACTAAGAAGCAATGAAAAAAAAAATAAAACAAAAATAAGGTGAGAAAGAGGGGCACTGATCCATCTAAAACACTAAAAAAACGGAGGATGAATCAGTTCTCAAAACTCATGACGAAAAGACTTGAAAAAGGTGGGCCTAAAGTCCTTGAATCATTCCAAAAGGATGTCATTTTCTCGCTTTATTAGAATTGGATCAACCCAAGGAGGGTGTCCTTTCCAAATCCTGTTTCGAACTAGTCAAAACGGGCCCAAACCGACACGACGATTACCCACAAATGATCTCCCCTACATCAGTGTCAATCCTCCAAAAATATCTTCCATAGGCTCAATTTTAACCTCAATTAAATGCTCTCCCAAATATTATTCGGGAATCTTCCAAAATTCATAAATCGAACAAAAGGAAAATGACCTGGGGGAAACCACCACTAGCATTTCCAAACCCATATCAAAATTAAGGTTTCCCAACTCCCAAATTAACCAATAGCCTCATATATCAAATGAACATAGAACCTTCCAATAAAATCAAATAAATGCTCACGGTTAGGGTCAATAGAAGAGAGGAGGCAGACCACCAAGGCTTTTGGTCAAGGCAGCTCAAAGAACAAGAGAGGCTCACGGCCAAGGTAAGAAACAGGGCCAAAAGAGGCTCACGGCTTAGGCAACCAAAGGCACAGAAAGGCTCACGGCTAAGGTAAGAAACAGGGCCAAAAGAGGCTCACGACAAGACAACCCAAATCGATTACACGAGGACCTTTGATATACATAAGAGAGTGCAAAACATAATCATCATTTTGAGATGACTAATTTAGTCCACCAACAATCATCCAAGTAGTTCAAGTCCAATAAGAATGACTAAATCCAATTAAGGGGCCTTCAGTATGTCCACGAGTAGGGATAGGAAGCAGCTCAGGACAACCACCAAGCCTTTCTGTAGGGACACATATAAAGCACAAACATTGACTCTCGGGTAGGAACTAAAGCTAGTAAAACCACACCCAAAATGCCTCTCGGGTAATGGCTACGGCAAGCAAAAATCAAACCCAAACTACCTCTCAGGCAGGGGCAGAACGAGACAAAATCGAGCCCCAACCAGAGTAAAACCGAGCTGCAGCTAAGGCTCAAACCCAGGCCACAATAAAGGCTAGAAAACATCTTCATGCCCTCAAAATATAGGGCTACCACATGTTTCAAACAAGAATAGCTATGGAACTCTTCCAAATCAAAATAAATTTCTTCACAGTACGCGCTTTTAAGACAAAAATGATCATAAAATGCCAAAACCGAGCCCCTAACAGGGGTTAAAGCAAATAAATTCGCACCCTCCCACAGCTCTTGAGCAGGGCAGGAACAAACACCAAAAACAGGCTCTCGGATAGAAGCTAAGGCCAGCAAACCGAGCTCCAAACAAAGCCAAACCGAACCCTTCAAGGCCCATAAGTAAAGTTCGAGCAGTTAGGACAAAGCTTCAACAAAAACCAAAAGCCAAGTCTCAACGAACCCAACCTCCAACCCTTCCAAGGTGAGAACCGAGCTCCAGTAGAGACCAAACCCAAACTTTGAAGGCTAACAAATGAAACCATAATAGCAAATCTACACCCAACCACCTTATAATGAAACCGAGCACCAACAGAGGTCAAAATCGAGCCCCTCAAAATCAGCAGGGAGCCCCTAGGGAGCCCCAAAGCCTGAACGAAAATAAAAAAAGACCAAACTTCAATAAACTTGACTTCTCATACCCTTAAGGTGAATACCAAGCCATTCAATGGTTAAAAGGATACCCACATGAATTTAAAGCATCAAAATACAAGGCCACGATATGTTTCAAGCATGAACAACTATAGAACCCTTCCAAATCAAGGTAAATTTCTTGATAGCATGCGTTTTGAGGAAAAAGAAATTGTGACATGTCAAAGCCAAGCCCTTCTCATGCATGAAAGACCAAATAAATTCTCCAATATCTCATGTTAGGTTAGAATTAATGAGAGGCTTCATGATACATGTCCTAACATGCTTGCAAGAGGAACTAACATTATCTCAAAGCCGCATTTTAATATTTTCAATTTGCCTTGAACAAAAAGAAAAGAGAGGAGCTAATAACATGCTATACTTTCTTCTCCTTAAGCAAGTAATCAAATCTGACTCCTAGAACATGCTCACATTTCTATTTTTCACATGTTGAAGGGACAAATATTTCAAAATATAGGTGCAACACTAGGCTAGCATGCTGTACTATTCAACAGAACCATCCTCAATGGCTCGGCAAAGAGAAAACCGAAAAAAGAGGCAAGGCACGGGGGATGAAGGTACCTCCTTGAAGCAGAAAAAAAGCAACACAAAAACTTTAAAGGCACTCCCCAACTTCAACTCTTCCTCCAACAGTAAGAGGAAGCCAACCCGAGCACATAAAGCTAAGAAGTGAGAAAAGAAAATGACAGAGTTTTCCATCCCTCAGAGATTTTCGGCCATTTAAAACGCACCAAACGAAAGTCTTACATAGACCAGAAAAAAGAGAAGGAATGATTAAGAGATCGCATATGGCTCGAGAGATCGAGAGAAGCAGAGGATTAGATCCTCACAGAGGATACGATTGCGGCAGAGAAGATCGAACTCAGAACGCAGAAGATAGGATACGAGGGATGGGCGTTTGCGAGACTTGTCTCGCGTGCGAGAGGCGAACGCGGGAACGAATCCCTCCAACGACACGAAGGAGCGGGCTAAGCAATCGAACGAGCCAATCTAGGGCTGAGT
>NW_018165318.1:1106705-1109254 GCF_001263595.1 Phalaenopsis equestris | reverse complement strand
TTTCCCTAGACGCATCGTCGGAATGAAATGAACGTCCCCCCTTAGGCAAAATCGACGTTCTGGACGCGTCGACGCAATCTATTTCGTCAACTTGAGTTGTTTAGGCAACCTCATCGACGATCGAGACAAAAACGCGTTGCGACCCGTACTGCGTCAAAAACTCGGCTCGAGCTCAATTAAACAGAACGGCGAAGAGCACGACGGCGTCAGATCAACGTGTACAATCAATCTTAAGGCCAACAGTTCTATAGGGATTCTCCTTGAGTTTCCTCACAGTAGCCAGACCTACTAGGTGCCAGAGGTCAAAACCACTATGCGGAACTTCAAGTCGAGCGAAAAAAAGCTCAAAATTTCTAAAAGGGAGGGCTCCTTTGCTAGTTTTCTAGGAGTAGTCTACAGGAAAGTCCTACGGCTAGATCCTAGGCTATTTAAAGAGGAGAGACTAAACCTCAACCAAAAGTGAGGCCAACAGTACTCAGTTATTTTTATTTTCTATTTAGGTTTGCTTAACTACTGCAGGGGCCCAATTCAATCTTCACACAAACAATATGTACCAACTTTAAATCTTAGAGTTTATATTTGAATTTATCCCTAAAGGAAAACGATAAGGAGCTATGATTCAATTCGGGAAGCGATATGTAATATTAGCTGAAATTATGGCAGCAAATTCTTAGGATTGTAGCAAATTACAACACTGTTGGACTCTCCAGAACTAACAACATTATCAATAATCCATAATTAAAAACTAGCACAGTAGCATCAGCGAAAGAGGCATGAAGCATAAGTCGCAGGACTTCAATAAAATTAATGGGTTTATCTAGATCTGATACTGTAGCACATAGCAGGAAAGAGTTGACATTGAAACAAAATTGTAGTAGATAGGGTCTTGAAGGCAAATGTTTGGTAGAAAATCACACTGTTAGCAAATTTATTGCATATAGGAACCTTGAAAGATGAAACCTTCCTATGTTCTGAGATAAGTGTAAACTTTTTTTACATGATTGCTGTTGTTTTTTG
Source organism: Phalaenopsis equestris (assembly GCF_001263595.1). Taxonomy (NCBI): domain Eukaryota; kingdom Viridiplantae; phylum Streptophyta; class Magnoliopsida; order Asparagales; family Orchidaceae; genus Phalaenopsis; species Phalaenopsis equestris. The sequence goes on along the minus strand of NW_018165318.1, from coordinate 1,108,237 downwards.
CCAAATTTCTAGGTTAGTGCCTTCCAAGTTATAGTTTTTTGTATCTTTTTATTTTGCATCTTATCTTATATTGCATTAGTAACTTTAGTCCCTTACTCATTCTACATCTCTGCATATTGAAATCACAGCTATCCATCTAAAAAGTTATGATTCATGGATGATAAAAAAATCTTTAAAAGTTCTTGAATATTTTTGTCACTTGTTTCAATGATCTTAAAGAGATTGGATGGTTTTAATTTTTACCATCTTGGTTTCTTTTTCTTTTTATTACTGGCAACACAGGTTAGTCATCACCCTATGATTGTTGCTTGCCATTGTGAGGGAACTGGGTGGAAGTTCTGGGGAGACAGTAATCTAAAGAGTAAATTTTGGGGTCGTTCAATTCAACTTGATCCTGTTGGAATTTTGACTCTTGAATTTGATGACGGTGAATTTTTTCAGTGGAACAAGGTATTTTCTTAGAAATATGCATTATATTCATTTTTTTTTTTTTCACTATGACGTTCAGCTTCAGCGCAGCGACTGGTCTGCGAAATCTGATTTTGTAGGATTTTACAGGTAACAACCTCCATTTATAATTTGATTCTCGGAAAGTTATATTGTGATCATTATGGTACAATGCGGATACATGGAAATCGAGAGCACTCGTGTAAATTGAAGTTCAAAGAGCAATCAATAATTGATCGCAATCCTCACCAGGTGAATCTCCTTTCATGCATTTCTTTGCAAATAGAATCTTGAACGTCACTTTATTGATTAATTTGAAACTCTATGAGTTTCAAATCTAGTTTTGCCTCCCATTTCCTAAATGAATTATTCGTTGAATTGATAATAAGTTTATTATTATTTTTTGCAATCACATGGTATGCCTAGACGAACCTATGCATGAAAAAGTGTATTCTACTTTTAAAAAGTGTTAATAATATTATTTTTGATGTGATATTAAAAATTTTGAGTGCTATGTGTGTAAATATGAAAGTTTAGATGTGAATTGTGTAAATACATAAGAATTTGTGTGTTCGGTATAAATGCCCCCCCTTCTCTCCTTTTAGAGTGTCAATGATAATTGAAGATTCTTGTCGTGACCATGCTAGTTTGTGGCAGTGGTTATAAAGTGAGGAACATGCAGACAAAATGACATGCAAACTCTTGGAAAAAAATTACATTTAAAGGACACTTGATTATATGTTTGGGAAATAATATGTCGTCAACAAATTTCCAACATCCAACACAAATCTCAAGGCATGACATTGTCGGTCAACTTTTTTTTTTTCGATTGATTAGATTTATTTGAAAAATATGATATATGAAAATAATTTTTGAGATTTAATTTAAGTATAAAAGATATATAGTTTGAGTTTTAAAAGTAATATGTTTTAATTTTTGAAAAATGAGACCAAATGGATCTCATTAGTCTGATAGTTTGCATAATCGTGCCTGATACCGCGAATACTACACCCTCCCGAGAGATAAATGTAGACCTCAGCGATAGACCCAATCATGCAAACTAAGAGATTTGTGACATCCGTTTG
>NW_018165318.1:1104331-1105814 GCF_001263595.1 Phalaenopsis equestris | reverse complement strand
GTTTTTAATTTTGAAAAAGTTGTTTAATTAAAAAAAATGTTTTGTTTTGAAAGTGATATCGTATTCAGTACCTGCATAATGTGTTAGAGCAAGAGTAATTGCAATAAAATAAAGGAACGACAACAAATAAAATGTACCTGCGTACGTGACGTATCTGCTGCTGTTATTCCTGTTGCATGTTTAACTCACAAAGCACAATATAATTTGCAGGGATTTAAATAAACTTGCAAGTAAACTAAACAAGACAAGAAAACTCAGCACGAAAGTCAGAAAAGCGAGTCGTATAAATCAAAAGCAAACGAAACACTTAGCCACATATGAAAGATCAGGACTGAGTATAAGAAGTTGGTGAAAGTGGGGGCTCAGAGCTGGGCTGTGTGCTTCCCGTTCTTGAACAGGAGTTACCAACTCGACAATCTACAGGAGGTAGTTCTTAACCTCAATCCAAGTGACTAGTCGTGGACCTTTATAAATTTTCGTAGAAAAGTTATTTGATTTTCATGCAAAAGCTGTTGTTTAAATCTTTTTTTATGTAAAAGGAATTTTGTTTTATTTTCGTAAATATTTTGTAAAGTCATACAGTCCACAGATTAGTCACTCTAATCATGCTAGAACTACTGACAACCTAAGAGTGTCGGGGGCAACGATCCTACCAAGAATAGGTGAATAGTATCATAGGTCTTTCCCTCTCCCTTATTGAAGATCCTTGAGGTAGGAGATACTATTCTAATAATCTAACATCGTATTCCTCGTTTAAGCACACATAAGCAATGTTGTCATCGCCCTTGCCACCTAGACCCTAAACTTATCCTAGTCCGATGATCCATATATGGCGTTAAGAAATTTCCCCAATTGCCAGGAGGATTTGAGTGTAATATTCAAGCTCAAATCCCGATGCATTGGGTTTCATTGTAGGTTAAGTCATTGAGGGAATTTCACTGTTGATTTAATTAATGAAGCATGGGTCACGTCTTGGTGCATCGTGTCTAGTGCCTTAGTCAGTTTGTGAATTAGGGTCAAGTGCCTAGTCTCACTGTGCATTGGAGGATTAGGTGAATAGATTCTTACCTAAGGTATGCTCCTAAAACCTTAAGAGGTTACACTGCAGAGATTAGGGAAGACTGCAGAGATTAGGTAGATGGGCTCTCACCTGGAGTGTGCTCCTAAAGTCTAGGAAACCTACACTCAGGATTAGGTGGATGGGCTCTCACATAGGGTGTGCACTTAAGCTCTAGAGAGCCTATACTGAGGATTAGGTGGATGGGCTCTCACCTAGGGTGTGTGCTCCTAAAACTCTAAGAAGCCTACACTGAGGATTCGGTGGATGGGCTCTCACCTAGGGTGTATATCTGCACTGAGGACAATGTGGATGGACTCTCACCTAAGGTGTGTGCTTCTAAAACTCTAGGAAACCTACTCTTTAACTTATGCTTAATGTGACTTAGAGTTTTCTATATCTTCCAATTAATTAAATCGTCAATCC
>NW_018165318.1:1088316-1101635 GCF_001263595.1 Phalaenopsis equestris | reverse complement strand
ATTTAAGCCAAAATCGTGTGTGATGCAGTGAGTGCGTGAAATGCGGCGTTCACGAATAATCGAGTCACAAAGGGTTCACCTAAGGCTGTTGATCCTATAGGAACTCAATTTCGAGCCCTCTACATGTTGGTCCTTAGCTCTTGCAACTAGAAGTTGAGTGCTTGGAACCACTCATGCGAGTTCTTCACAAAAATGAGTCAAGAAGTGGCTTGAAGTTCTATGGGAGGTGGGCTCCATTACTAGTCCGCTAGGATGGTCAACCAGGAACTCCTAAGGCTAGATTATAGGTTCTAAGAGTAGGAGACTAAGACCTCACTAAAAATGAGGTCAACAGACATAGATCTCAGTATAATCTTTTGAGCAAAAAACATTCAAAATTTGATTAAAATTCATTAAGAGCTTCAATTTCAGTAAACTTACAGTCAAACTGACTAACTTGATGAGATGGTCATGATGGTACCAAAATTGGTCTAATCCGAACCAAATCAAGGCTTTATCAAGTCATTAATTCACCATTGAAAGCTTTCCAGGCATATTTGGATGGTCAAACGGATGTCGAATTTGGTGAGCTTATAGTCGAATTGAGCGTCTCGACAAGAAGAATTCAACGAGCCCAATATCGCTTAGTTTAAATATCGTTAATATACTCAATGTTCATCAAACGCCATCTAATCGATAGAATCTCTCCGCGCCATCCGATCAAAGTAGTTCGGATTTCTTCATTAATTGTAGCCGGAACTATAAATAAAGCCCTACCTCGCTTTTAGGAGGGGACTGTGTGACCTTGAAGTCTGAATAAAACTGAAGCTTGGAGAAGGAGCTGAAGTCCAACACCACTTCTGCGCAAACGATCCGACCAACACCTCCTGCTCTTACACTTGCCAATCATCGTCGACCACCATCAGCACCACCGCTGATCACCATCAGCCGCCGCCCACTCCTTGTGACGCAGCACCGCACAAAACAAGCTATGAAGCGGTGCATCATCACGGACATGGCGCCGACCTCAAAGACGGTTCATTTAAGCCCTAACTATTATTCTCCGCTACAATCCCCCCTACTTGGGGCGACAAGTACATCCATGCACCAATCTTATAGCTCGAGAGGCCGTGTAACTCTTTGTCGTCTATGAGAAAATGGACTATATCCGTAATTACCAATGTATAGTGTATCTCTTCAATTTGGTCCGACTCCGTGGTTTTTTTCTTTCCTGACTTTCTACAAAAATCTTTTGGTGTTGCTGCCAGTCATTTTCTATTACTTGAGTGTGCGTTGGGTTCCCATGCAATAATAATACATTAATTAATGCGCTGCTGTTGTAAATTTTCTTGCACACATCAGCTTTGAAATGCTTGTGAGACTTGTTGCATGACCACCATACGCAACTCTTGCAACAACGGAGCATCCCTCTTTAATACCCATCATTCCAGAGGGCAATCATGGAGCCAAAGACATCAGGCCTCCGCATATTCCTACATTGGAAGGCGTTGTCTTACCGACAAAGGCGCCTTGGGTCCTTTGGAAGACTGAATATGTAGGATGAAGGAGTCTCAACTGGAGATTCCGCAACTCTTATGCAGGGCTCACCGACCGCTACTCGACGGAGCCTATTTTCCACCCGTTCAGCAGCCGACAGGAAATGTACCACTCGAAAATATTCGTACCATGCCCCCTCTTTGCAGGAGAACTTCCCCCTGTTAGGTCGAGATGTTGACCTCCTGGACACTGCAAGTTCCACTCATTCGTCTCATGTAGCTCACTTGACACCACCCTACCTCGTTGTTCCTAATGATGTTATTCACGACGAGCTACGATTCCTGGTCTAGGAAGAGTTTCCTTTGGAGAACCCCCTTCTTTAGTAGAAACGATTCTCACCCCATCCTAGCAGACTTCAAGCTCTCAAAAATTGGCTCTTACGAAGGGATAATAGACTCCTATGAGCATGTTGACCACTACCAACCTCATGCACATTTAGGGTCTGTTTGGGACAGCTGCAGCTTATCAAGCTTCTGCTGATAAACAACTTATCCTGATAATCTGCTGATGACCAGCTGATCCGGATAAGCTGTCTGGTTGTTTGGTTAGTGCGTCTGGAAAACAGCTGATTCTGTAAAATTAACTATTCTGCTCTTGTAAGCTGTTTAGTTGTTTGGTATGTGCGTTTGGAAAACCACTTATCTGTAACTTTTTGTAGATAATTTTTTTTTTAAATTTAAATTATCTATAGCGTTAATTGTAATCAATAATTTACATTTTACTCTAAGTTTGAAATAATGTAATTTAAATTTAAGAAGAAAGTAAACTCAAACAGAAGAAAATGTGCAGGAGCTGAAGAAACTGAATTGAAGAATTTTTTATAACACTAATTTTATCACACACACACACACACACACACATTGAAGAATTTTTTATAACACTAATTTTATCTCACACACACACACACACACACACACACACACACACACACACACACATATATATATATATATATAAGGAATTCGCAAACACCCGGTAATTTTTTGTTGCTCGCGCTCCTATAGAACCTTGCATGGAATGAACTCTTGTACACCTACATTATTTTCAAGAAATGCAAGTCTAATTTTTTCAACCATTGGATTAGAAGAAAAAAAACCTACCAAAAAGTAGGGGATAAAATACGGATTATCATTAAAAAAACATGAAAAAGCAATTACCATAATAACTACTTAACAAACCCATAAACTAAACTGCTTAATTTTTTTTTAAGAATGAAGGATTACTGATGTATTAATACTTATCATCACAATTGTATATCCATTATCATACGACATTAGAATACAGATCATTCAAAGCAAGGACAAAAAGGGAACCAAGAAAGATTACGAGTTCAGATAAAAGGCAAACATTTATACGCGATAACGCTCCCTTTGGTCCCTTGAAGAAATAGAAAAGTTTAAATGAAATGGGAATCGTAGGCACATATTTCACCTTAGTTCCATCAAAATACGAATACATCCACATGTTCTCTACGAACAGCACATGGACACAGTAGTTACCTACAAAAACAGAGGCCATCCGAGCTGCTCCATCAACATGTCATGAGAAAAGCAGATATCTCATAGACAGGAACAGAACCAACCTACTGTCCGACTTAATTATCGCTTAATCACACTCACAAATATAGACAGAGACAGACAGACAGAGAGATTAATGGAATTCAAATAGAAAAATCCAAGTAAATCATTAATGTTCTTGAAGAAAATAGACATTTTTTTTACTCAGAGTATCTTCAGCTTGCATAAGAAATTATAAAAGAGTTTTTTTGCTGTAAATGCATTAGGTGCAAAATTAGTTGTTAAAAATTAACCTTAACAATCCTAATTCGCTTCTACTTTTCTAAAAAATTAATCTTAATAATTTGAAGCAAAAACAACTTAAAAATAAATTAAACTTGATCAGTACCAAACAATAGTTTAATCAAAAAATTAAACTTGATCATGTCCAATCTCTTTCTCCTCCAAACTCATTCCCCTTTACCTTTTCTACTTCATCGTTTTCCACGAAATGGAAACAGATCGCGGGGAATAATTAGAGAAGGGGCGGAAGGTAGAGACGAGGGCTTTTCCTTTTCTGCTTGGTCATTTCCATGAACTTGAAAGAGATCGTGGAGAAGAAGTAGAGAAGCGGACGAAAGTGGCGAGGGAGGGAGGAGACAAAAGAAGGGCATGCGAAGAAAAAACCGCTCGATGCGGATTGAAGACGAAACATCAACCCGAGATCGGCGAATCGAAACATCCTCTTAGTGAGCTCGAGATCGGGAGATCGATGAGGGAGGAGAGGGAGAGGAGAAGGGTACGGGAGTAAAATTGTGTCCGAACGCGAATTGAAGACGCCGGACGCGGGGTCGATCCCGCGTCCGCGTCTATTAAGAAACACATAACCACGTTTTGCCATAAGCTATTCAAACGCGCAAAACAAACAGGACAACGACGTTTTGAAAACGCCGCCGCAGCAAATAAGCTGCCCCAAGTGTGCCTTTGGTGCTCTTCTATGTCAAGTATTTCCAACCACTCTCAAGAGACAAGCTTGCACCTGGTTCTACTTCCAAGGAGTACTATCAACATCTTTAACAAGCTTGTCAGACTATTCGTGGAGCAGTTTATTGGGAACTGGCAGATCATCAAGGAATTATCCTATTTCTCGGGAATTCATACAAAATGAGGGAGTCACTCATGGACTACTTTTGCATGTTCTCAACTGAAGCTTGCCAAATTTCGGGAATGGATCTAGAGTTATTGAGGGGAGGGGGGTCTTCCTTGGGGGTTGTGCCTGAGACCTTTCTGCTCGTCACTGATGCGAGGACATCGGCGCTCAAAATGAGCAATTCAGAGGAAAACGAAAACATAACACTGGAGACACCAATCAATCCTCAACGACGAAAAAGTCTGAAGAACAGGGGAATCGTGACCAAGCCAGTGAAGTGAGCATCGACCCAAGAAATAGTATACACCGTTCGACAGATCTTGCGTTATAGTCTTGATGACCATCAAGAATGAAGAAACTATTAAGTGGTTTCAACCTCTAAACCTAACCCAAGGAAGTTTTTAAGATTCATGGTTACTCATCGCAGAATTGAGACAAACTCATAGAAGATCAATGCATTGAGAGGCATGGTGCCCTCAAGGAACATCAAAGAGGTTCAACGCTTGAACGGTCGTATAGTCACTTTATTCCACTTCTTGGCTTATTCTGTGGACAAGTACCTGCCATTCTTTAAGATACTAAGAGGTGTTCAGAATGTTGGTTTTCAATGGACAAATGAATATTAGGCTGCTTTCAAGCAGCCAAGACATAAATGACTTTCAACATCACTCCTTTCAAAGCCTGTCCAACGGGAGATGCTGCATATCTATCTGGCTATTTCACGTCACATGATAAGCTCTGTTCTAGTTAGGGCGAAAAATTCGATTGAATGACCAGTATACTATTTCACCAAGATTCTCTTCGATACACAAAGTTGTTACCTGGTAGCAGAAAAAATTGTGTTAGCCCTGATATACTCCGCATGGAGACTCCGTTCGTACTTCTAGATCCACACTATCAGCGTCTACAAAACTCCCTTCGAAGGCTATCCTACAAAAGTCAGAGGCATCGAGAAGATTAATTAAATGGTTAGTATAGTTGAGAGAGTTCAACATCCGCTACCTACCTGAGCAAACATCAAATCGCAAGTACTTGTCAACTTTGTGGTGAAGCACATGGTGTTAGCCTCTGACAAGTCACCTCTTTCTTTCCCTTTTCACCTCAATGGACACTGTGCGTGGATGGAGCATCCGAAAATTTTGGGGCTGGTGTTGGGGTACTAATCATTTTCCTAATGCAGGACGTCTTGGAGTACGTACTCCACCTGAAATTGCCAACCACCACTAATGTTATTGAGTATGAAGCCCTCGTTGCAAGTTTAAAACTTGTCATCGACTATGAAGTGGAAAACCGTATCATCCACACCGACTCTCAGCTTGTCACATCCCAAGTAGAGGGAAATTTTGATGCCCACAACTCAGAGCTAGTGCAGTATCTCAGCTTGGTAAATACGCACCGCGCTTGGACGAAACACACCAAATCATTCAATACTTCGAGAGTAGAACAAAAGAGTCGATGTCCTCTCTAAGCTCACGGCCTCGACTACTAGAGATCTCTTCAAAAGAAGGCGCATCGAGGAGGTACATTTTCCCATCATCCAAGTCCCTTGGGAGATACTACCTATGGATGAGCCAAAGAAGCTATCTTGGATGAGCCTCATCATCTTCTTCCTCCAAGATGGAACACTGCCCGATGATGTTACTACGTCGATTCGCCTCCGACGCATGGTCGTCAAATTCATTCTTATTAGTGACGAGTCATATAAGAAGACAATTGTCGGTTCATACCTTAGCGTCTTTCCCCATCTGAAGCTGATTACACTATGTGCGTGGTTCATTCAGGGATATTGGGGCAGCCTTCACTGCAGTCTCGAAAGGTCATTCACGCAACGTCCTAGGCACAATTATAGTGGGGTAGTCTTTCTACATCTCATTTAGACATCAAGTCTATGACAACTTCTTCCATGCTCGAAGCAACATTTATTGCAGTCTTGAAAGGTTGTTCTCATTAATATCTTGGGCAAGGCCATATTGGCGTAGTTTTCCTACGTTTCATTTGAACATCAAGTTTTGGGGAATTGCTTCCAGACTGGGGGGGCGGGGGTGGGCGGGCAACTTCATATATAACACTTTCTCAGTGGCCTCACCATATTAGAGTTTTTTATCATTCATATCAGGAAGTTGATCTCTTCATGGTTCAAAATATGGGTTGTTTTATAAGCTCATGTAGAAAACACACTCGCTAGAGGGACAACTTTATATATAAAACTTTCCCAGTGCCCTCACCATATTAGAGTTCTTCAATCATATCAGGAAGTTGATCTCTTCAAGGTTCATTATATGAGTTGCTTTATAAGCTCTTGTAGAAAACACACTCGCTAGAGGGACAAGTTCAAAAGCAGCAACTAGTAAGTTGCCAACAATCATTCTTGAGTATGGTTATAACTATATTTCCAAGAAATAATATAGTCCATTGCGAACTGTGTCCAATCTTGAGAAACACATAACGTCCTGACACCTCATTGTGGTCGAATATCACTCAATTTCATCATCATTAATACAATCAAATGTCCATCAAATATCATCCAATCGAGGGAATTTCTCCGGGCTGTCCGATTGAAGTGGTTCATATTCCTTCATTAATTGCATCCGAGACTATAAATAAAGTCTTACCCCACTCTTTAGAGGGGATCGGGAGATCTTGAAACTTGAAGAAAACTGAAGCTTGGAGGAGTTGAAATCCAACGTCACTTCTGCACTGAAGATCATGTGAACACTCTCCGCTGTGATCACTTTTGCACTCGAAGACGGTGCATTTAAGCCCTGACTATCACAACAGGTCACTCCCTGTTGTGATCCCCTCTACTGCGGGGCAACAAATACATCCATGCACCAACGTTGTAGCTCTGAAGATTGTGTAACTTTTTTTCGCCTGTGGAATAAATGACTATATCCGTAATCACCAATTTATAGTAGTTCATTTCAACTGGGTCAGATCTCATTATTTTTTTCCTTTTGGGTTTTTGTACATAAAAATCTTTTGGTGTTTCTGCTCATCATTTTTTCTTACTGAAATGTGGGATGGGTTCCGGTGCAACGCTAAGATATTATTAATTAATCGCTCTACCACCGGAAATTTTCTTGGACGCATCAAGAACGTAAACCTAGACAAGTTGTATATGCTTTAAATTGGCACTGATCATGGTTTTTTAGTTGTGAATAGTATTTTTTTTCAACCATTGGTTATTTCCTAAAACTTGCTTGTTTATGAGTGAATCTTTGAATGCTTATGAGGAGGGCACGAGTGCTGATGCAAAGGACAACCAAAATATTTAGCATGCTAAATCTAATTAGTTATGATAACTCATCAATATACCCATATCTCCTTGTTTTATTTGGTTTTTTTGAAGAAAATATAAAATTCCATGTATTTTTAGGATTTTTGACATACTATAAGCACTATTGATATTGGCTAAATATGTGGCAACAAACAATGATTAATAAATGCTAATGTTAAGAGTTTTGTTAACAAATTATTGTCAAAAGTGATAAATCATTTCCTTTAATAGTTTTATTTTCCTTTTGTTATTGTGAACCTTCTCATTAGTATCACACATCACTGGATGATGTTCTTTAATAGAAAATACTCAAAATACATATTTATATTATTACTCCATAAAATACAAGAGCGTGTTAATGGCATGTCATTTCCTAGTTCTTACAGAAATGTTGTGTTGCCATGTCGTGTTTGTGTTTCTATGTCCATACTTCATAAAACAGATTGGCGTTGCGGCATGACATGCTGACTGAATTTGTTATCCTTATTTTTTTTAAAAACAAGTTTTAGAGACGCTGTTTTAGGACTATTTAATGGCTGCATGTTTTTTGTTTGTAATTGCAAGCGTAAATGCATTAGTTTCATGGTTTAAAAAATCACTTAGGTGCTAGTTTTATAAATAACAATATTACGAGTTGTTTATTTAATTGTCCTTTTTGTTTTTTTTTTATTTCAATCCACTTGGATAATTTATTTTGATTATGTGAGAGTGTAATCTTCAAACATAGAATTGCATATGTAGGTCCATGGCATAGTTCAGAATCGGAATGGTAAAACAATGGCAACATTGTTCGGTAAGTGGGATGAAAGCGTGCATTACGTGAATGGTGATCCCAGTGTGAAGGGAAAAGGCGCTGAAATCCCATCTCAGGCTCATCTATTATGGAAACGCAGTAAACCTCCAAAGAATCCAACCCGATACAACCTTACACGCTTTGCGATTACGTTGAATGAGCTCACTCCTGGTTTGAAGGTGAGGATCAATGAGTTGTTTAGAGCTTGTTAGGGATCACTTTTACTTTTATTTTTATTTTAAAAATATATTTGTTTAATATATTTTTTGCTGATTTTATTTTTTTTTCAAAATGATTAATTTGTTTATAAAAAAACTTAAAATACCTAAAAATTATTTTAACTGTTTCTAAAATTAATCATGTTATAACAATGCCAAACATATTTTATTTTCGCTAAAAACAAATAAAAATTAAAAGAAAAATCAGAAGAAATCCCAAACGACCCTTGAGTGTTAAAAAGCACCAAAACTATCTAGGCTCATTGGCTTGTGCCATTTACTGTTTTGATGATGGTGATGATTAGGAACAGCTACCACCCACTGATTCAAGGCTAAGACCAGATCAAAGATGCTTGGAAAATGGGGAGTTTGATGCTGCAAATGCGGAGAAGTTGAGATTGGAGCAGAGACAACGCCAGGTAAATTCTGAGAACTTGATTTAGGGTTTTTGCTTTCATCAATCTCTTAGAAAAGCTTTACCGAAATACTAGTTTTATTGCCTTTTTTCTTCAATTTTCCTAAACGAGATGTATAAGATTCTCCCCCAAAATAGCTGAGATAACGTTAATGATGATGAGGAAGATGAAAAAAAAATTGGAAAATTCCAAAAAGAGGATTAACAGCCTTGACATTGTATAAAAAGGGCTCATAAAAACAGGTTGACAACCAATAGTTTCATTTTGAATTAGTTGACAACCAACACTGTAGGAATCCACAAAGGGTTGCATGGCTACTTTCTTGCATCTCAAGTAGAAATTAGAATTGAAATTAACTCATTTAATTATACATGGATACATAAAAGTTCATTCTTTAAAGCATAATATTATATTGTTGTTGCATATATCATGAAATACATACACAGTTCAATCCTCATTGAATCAACTCATGCTGTGTGGTAGCCTGAAAGGTCAAATTAGAAATTAACTCTGAAAGATTTTGAGTTATGATTGGATCTCTAGAATGAACTTGAAATCAGATACCTATAATAGGGGTGTAATTGAACGAAGCTGACTCATGAGCCGGTTCAAACTTGGTTTGATAAATGGCTTGTAAGTTGAGCTTCATGAGGTAATTGAACTCTATGAGCTAACAAGCTAAGTTCAAGCTTGTCCTTACTCAACTCGTTAGCTCGTGAGCCCATTTGTTAAAAAAAAACATTATTATTAAATATATTAAAATATATTAAATACAAGAATTTATCTCTAAATTATCAAAAAAAATTTAAAATTGATATTATATTTTTTATATCAAGTTATTTCTTATTATTTATCTCATAATTATGCTCTTCATTTGTCATTTTATTATAATATTAGATTGAATTAGTTTTATTTTTCTCTATTTTATGATAAACAAGTCGGCTCAAACTCATACACTTAAGCTCGAGCTTGAGCTCGAACTTGATTAATTTATGAAGCTCAAGCTCAAGCCGAGGCTGGCTCGAGCTCGACTCATTTACCTATTCCATCTTTAGCTGACATTCATTCATGGATTAAAAACCGCATGACGCAGGCTCGAAGAATGCAGGAGAGGGGTTGGAAGCCCCGGTGGTTTGCTAAAGATCAAGGCGGCGATACCTACCGCTACATAGGCGGCTACTGGGAGGCGAGGGAGAAGGGACAGTGGGATGATTGTCCCGACATATTTGGCCAAATCCCGACTGATCAACTTGCTGATTGACCTGGTTTAAGCTCTTTGGAGGCCCTCTTATTCTTTGAACCCCTTTTGTATTTTCCCATATTGCTCTCCTTGAGATCTCGGTACTTCACTTTCCATGCTCTCGCTATTTTCGAGCAGCAGAGGGTGCCCATTGGCTTCTAATCAGGAGAGGTTATATATGTTAACATTTATTTCTTACATGAATAAAAAGAAGTTTTCGCTGTTTGTTTCATTTATATCGTTTGTATTTTATCTGTGAGTCTTATGATTTTATTTCATAAGATATGATCATACCAAGCCGAAGTTGAACTTAATATCGTAAATGCCAACTTAAGTTTGTTGATATTGCATTGAGAGCAAATCTAAGTCTGATTTTAAGAGCTGATTCAACGACATACTGTTTTGTTTGTGTAAAATGCATATGTTGTTGAAAATTCATCATAGATTATTTTATGCTTAATGAGAAATAAAATATCAGAATGGCTTAAATGATTTTAATGGGGCTGTTGTAGTCTAAAATTATAAATGTGCTCAATTTAGGGTTTGGACTCCTCAAATTTGTTTCATAATTTTCTTCCTTTATTTGATTACTTTGGGCTAGACTGAGAAGCCAAATGATTATACATTTGAATGTGTAATGGTTTAGCTGTGTTATTTAGTATAGATATATCTGTCTCTTAACTTTATTATGAAAAAAAAAGTAAGAAAAAAAGGCAGAAAATGACAATATCTTGACACATTTCGCCCCATGCCCTTTGAAATTCATTTTTTTTTATCAGAATACTATCCATTTATATTTCTTTGATTCAAATTTTTAATTCCAAGTCTAACTAAAAATTCAGCTATAAGATTTTAGGGAAAAGAACTAATAATGTGCTACCAAAGTTTGCTCCACATCTCTATTTTCCTTCAGTGATTCCAACTAAGTAAATCATTCATGTTTCAATCACCCCAGGCCAGCTAAGTTTTAACTTGTGTAAATTAATTACGCTCAAGTTCAAGCGGCCAAATTATCTCCTAGAAAGGGGAGTAAGCAAATCTAAGGAGATGTGAAGAATTTCAATTTTTTGTTAATGTATTTGCTTTATAAAAGCCGCCTAATATTCTAAAAATTGTTGGTAGTGTAATGTTTAAGATCAATGGTACTTTATAAATATTGTTCTAAGAAATCACGTTGTTTTTATTATGCTATATGTTAGGAAGATTGATATTAGATAACATAATTTGGGGAGTTCTAATTGTATGATCATTCTATGTTGTGAAATATAATTTGAGGAGATCCAAATATATGATCTTTCCTATATTTGAAATATTATTAATTTATATATCCTAATCCTCGATGAGGAATTATGGAGGATTTGAGAGTGTTGAGTTGTAACTTTAATATGGCTGAATGTGATGGTCCACAATGATGGTGGTGGTTTTGTAACGGTGGTGGCTGGGCAATGACGGTCCACCCATGATTATGGCCTTATAAGCTGGTGGTTCAACAGTGGTGGAACTTGGGATCCTCGAGCTTAGAGCTCCTTTTAGTTTTCTCATGTAATCCCTATTCTTGGAAAGATTGAGTCTATTTATAGATTTTGGGAATGAAATTTTCTGTAAATATTGTTTCATTCTTGAACACTCTGTCAGACAACTTGGAGTGATTCATTTGATTAAGTGATATTTTATAAATATTCGAGTGTTATAATGATATCAAAATTAAGCAATCATGGGCTCATTAGATTTGTCTCATCGGGACGATTGATTTGGCTATAAATCTATAAGATTTGAAGATCATTTAGTGTTATTATGCTTTAAGTGCAATATTAGTGCTTCTTTGGACTCAAATCATATCTTTTTTTACTGTCATTTTGTTCATCTCACCATGACATTTCATTCAAATGGGAGCTTAGGTAGGTTTTAATTCAATATTTGAAAACTTTTGGTATAAATATACATCCACATTCGTCTTTGATCCAGGTGATTTTTTTTTTTTTTTATGGATGTTTCAGAAGTAGAGCTGAGCATTGGGTTGGTGGCCCGACAGGCTCGCCATAAGCACGTACCCGTCCTAGCCTGAGCCTGCATTGCTTTAGTCAAAGCTCGAAATAGCCAAACCTGGCCCATCCATGTGGAACCCGATCCAAGAAAAAAATTATATACCAAATTTCATGTAAAATCGAAATCTCTGTAGAATTTATGGCCATCTTAAGGACCATCATACCATGCATATAAGAAAAATGTTAGCATGCGATTCTCATATATTTATGAGTCTGAAATCTTAACTTTAAATTTCTACAAACATACTATTCGATTATTACACATTCGCATATTTAACACCTAATCTTCATATCTACATACCAAACAATCAATTCTTACGTATCCACATATTTTACACCAAATCTTCACATCTAAATACATATATATACCACTCAATCACCCAAACTTCATATTTACACGCATGCCATTCAAATTTTTCTATTGACTGTTTAACATTTAAACTAAAAATTTTTACAGCCATATTATTTATTCCTATGTATTTACATATTTAAAACCTTAACATTTTTTCATTTTGCAAAATTTTTGAAAGTCCCGTAAGATTTGTAAAATTTAGATATATTTTAAAAATATAAAATTTTTAGCTTATATTTTCATATGAAATAGTATTTTTTTTCATTAAACTTTTGTTCCCGTTAAAGCCCGCAGGTCTGCAGGCTAGCCTGGACTATTTAGTTTGCGGGTCTCGCTATAAAACTCTAAATAGAAATCAGGCTCAAACCCGTTTTGACTAATCAAAGCCCGAATAAATCAGGTCCACCCAATGCCCTGATCTGGTCAGAAGATATGAAGTATTTGTAGTGCACTAATTTTGAAATGAATTCAATGAGTTTCAAATCCATCTTAATATAATTTAAATCCTTTCAATATATATAACAGATGACGAACATTTAAGCTTAAAATTTTCATTTAAAAAGAATTAGAATTATTCTAAATTAAAAATATAATTTTTTTTAAATAATTTCTAAGTAGGGATTTTTTTATATATTATATATTATATTGATAATTAATAAGAAAATAGAGGTACAGGTAAGTAGGAATTATTTATCCGATAAATTCAAAGTTGTGAGCATGTACTACCACTTTAGCAACTTACTTTCAGCACATGCGAGCGCGCGCGCGCGCGCGCACACACACACACATATATATA